>NC_088398.1:64249457-64443570 GCF_034236695.1 Oncorhynchus nerka | reverse complement strand
CTGTTACCTGCATTAGGGAAAAGGGAAAAGTGTGTGCCTAAACTGTTACCTGCATTAGGGAAAAGGGAAAAGTGTGTGCCTAAACTGTTACCTGCATTAGGGAAAAGGGAAAAGTGTGTGCCTAAACTGTTACCTGCATTAGGGAAAAGGGAAAAGTGTGTGCCTAAACTGTTACCTGCATTAGGGAAAAGGGAAAAGTGTGTGCCTAAACTGTTACCTGCATTAGGGAAAAGGGAAAAGTGTGTGCCTAAACTGTTACCTGCATTAGGGAAAAGGGAAAAGTGTGTCCCTAAACTGTTACCTGCATTAGGGAAAAGGGAAAAGTGTGTGCCTAAACTGTTACCTGCATTAGGGAAAAGGGAAAAGTGTGTGCCTAAACTGTTACCTGCATTAGGGAAAAGGGAAAAGTGTGTCCCTAAACTGTTACCTGCATTAGGGAAAAGGGAAAAGTGTGTGCCTAAACTGTTACCTGCATTAGGGAAAAGGGAAAAGTGTGTCCCTAAACTGTTACCTGCATTAGGGAAAAGGGAAAAGTGTGTGCCTAAACTGTTACCTGCATTAGGGAAAAGGGAAAAGTGTGTGCCTAAACTGTTACCTGCATTAGGGAAAAGGGAAAAGTGTGTGCCTAAACTGTTACCTGCATTAGGGAAAAGGGAAAAGTGTGTGCCTAAACTGTTACCTGCATTAGGGAAAAGGGAAAAGTGTGTGCCTAAACTGTTACCTGCATTAGGGAAAAGGGAAAAGTGTGTGCCTAAACTGTTACCTGCATTAGGGAAAAGTGTGTGGAACTGTTACCTGCATTAGGGAAAAGGGAAAAGTGTGTGCCTAAACTGTTACCTGCATTAGGGAAAAGGGAAAAGTGTGTGCCTAAACTGTTACCTGCATTAGGGAAAAGGGAAAAGTGTGTGCCTAAACTGTTACCTGCATTAGGGAAAAGGGAAAAGTGTGTGCCTAAACTGTTACCTGCATTAGGGAAAAGGGAAAAGTGTGTGCCTAAACTGTTACCTGCATTAGGGAAAGGGAAAAGTGTGTGCCTAAACTGTTACCTGCATTAGGGAAAAGGGAAAAGTGTGTGCCTAAACTGTTACCTGCATTAGGGAAAAGGGAAAAGTGTGTGCCTAAACTGTTACCTGCATTAGGGAAAAGGGAAAAGTGTGTGCCTAAACTGTTACCTGCATTAGGGAAAAGGGAAAAGTGTGTGCCTAAACTGTTACCTGCATTAGGGAAAAGGGAAAAGTGTGTGCCTAAACTGTTACCTGCATTAGGGAAAAGGGAAAAGTGTGTGCCTAAACTGTTACCTGCATTAGGGAAAAGGGAAAAGTGTGTGCCTAAACTGTTACCTGCATTAGGGAAAAGGGAAAAGTGTGTGCCTAAACTGTTACCTGCATTAGGGAAAAGGGAAAAGTGTGTGCCTAAACTGTTACCTGCATTAGGGAAAAGGGAAAAGTGTGTGCCTAAACTGTTACCTGCATTAGTGGGAAAAGGGGGAAAAGTGTGTGCCTAAACTGTTACCTGCATTAGGGAAAAGGGAAAAGTGTGTGCCTAAACTGTTACCTGCATTAGGGAAAAGGGAAAAGTGTGTGCCTAAACTGTTACCTGCATTAGGGAAAAGGGAAAAGTGTGTGCCTAAACTGTTACCTGCATTAGGGAAAAGGGAAAAGTGTGTGCCTAAACTGTTACCTGCATTAGGGAAAAGGGAAAAGTGTGTGCCTAAACTGTTACCTGCATTAGGGAAAAGGGAAAAGTGTGTGCCTAAACTGTTACCTGCATTAGGGAAAAGGGAAAAGTGTGTGCCTAAACTGTTACCTGCATTAGGGAAAAGGGAAAAGTGTGTGCCTAAACTGTTACCTGCATTAGGGAAAAGGGAAAAGTGTGTGCCTAAACTGTTACCTGCATTAGGGAAAAGGGAAAAGTGTGTGCCTAAACTGTTACCTGCATTAGGGAAAAGGGAAAAGTGTGTGCCTAAACTGTTACCTGCATTAGGGAAAAGGGAAAAGTGTGTCCCTAAACTGTTACCTGCATTAGGGAAAAGGGAAAAGTGTGTGCCTAAACTGTTACCTGCATTAGGGAAAAGGGAAAAGTGTGTGCCTAAACTGTTACCTGCATTAGGGAAAAGGGAAAAGTGTGTGCCTAAACTGTTACCTGCATTAGGGAAAAGGGAAAAGTGTGTGCCTAAACTGTTACCTGCATTAGGGAAAAGGGAAAAGTGTGTGCCTAAACTGTTACCTGCATTAGGGAAAAGGGAAAAGTGTGTCCCTAAACTGTTACCTGCATTAGGGAAAAGGGAAAAGTGTGTGCCTAAACTGTTACCTGCATTAGGGAAAAGGGAAAAGTGTGTGCCTAAACTGTTACCTGCATTAGGGAAAAGGGAAAAGTGTGTGCCTAAACTGTTACCTGCATTAGGGAAAAGGGAAAAGTGTGTGCCTAAACTGTTACCTGCATTAGGGAAAAGGGAAAAGTGTGTGCCTAAACTGTTACCTGCATTAGGGAAAAGGGAAAAGTGTGTGCCTAAACTGTTACCTGCATTAGGGAAAAGGGAAAAGTGTGTGCCTAAACTGTTACCTGCATTAGGGAAAAGGGAAAAGTGTGTGCCTAAACTGTTACCTGCATTAGGGAAAAGGGAAAAGTGTGTGCCTAAACTGTTACCTGCATTAGGGAAAAGGGAAAAGTGTGTGCCTAAACTGTTACCTGCATTAGGGAAAAGGGAAAAGTGTGTGCCTAAACTGTTACCTGCATTAGGGAAAAGGGAAAAGTGTGTGCCTAAACTGTTACCTGCATTAGGGAAAAGGGAAAAGTGTGTGCCTAAACTGTTACCTGCATTAGGGAAAAGGGAAAAGTGTGTGCCTAAACTGTTACCTGCATTAGGGAAAAGGGAAAAGTGTGTCCCTAAACTGTTACCTGCATTAGGGAAAAGGGAAAAGTGTGTGCCTAAACTGTTACCTGCATTAGGGAAAAGGGAAAAGTGTGTGCCTAAACTGTTACCTGCATTAGGGAAAAGGGAAAAGTGTGTGCCTAAACTGTTACCTGCATTAGGGAAAAGGGAAAAGTGTGTGCCTAAACTGTTACCTGCATTAGGGAAAAGGGAAAAGTGTGTGCCTAAACTGTTACCTGCATTAGGGAAAAGGGAAAAGTGTGTGCCTAAACTGTTACCTGCATTAGGGAAAAGGGAAAAGTGTGTGCCTAAACTGTTACCTGCATTAGGGAAAAGGGAAAAGTGTGTCCCTAAACTGTTACCTGCATTAGGGAAAAGGGAAAAGTGTGTGCCTAAACTGTTACCTGCATTAGGGAAAAGGGAAAAGTGTGTGCCTAAACTGTTACCTGCATTAGGGAAAAGGGAAAAGTGTGTGCCTAAACTGTTACCTGCATTAGGGAAAAGGGAAAAGTGTGTCCCTAAACTGTTACCTGCATTAGGGAAAAGGGAAAAGTGTGTGCCTAAACTGTTACCTGCATTAGGGAAAAGGGAAAAGTGTGTGCCTAAACTGTTACCTGCATTAGGGAAAAGGGAAAAGTGTGTGCCTAAACTGTTACCTGCATTAGGGAAAAGGGAAAAGTGTGTGCCTAAACTGTTACCTGCATTAGGGAAAAGGGAAAAGTGTGTGCCTAAACTGTTACCTGCATTAGGGAAAAGGGAAAAGTGTGTGCCTAAACTGTTACCTGCATTAGGGAAAAGGGAAAAGTGTGTGCCTAAACTGTTACCTGCATTAGGGAAAAGGGAAAAGTGTGTGCCTAAACTGTTACCTGCATTAGGGAAAAGGGAAAAGTGTGTGCCTAAACTGTTACCTGCATTAGGGAAAAGGGAAAAGTGTGTGCCTAAACTGTTACCTGCATTAGGGAAAAGGGAAAAGTGTGTGCCTAAACTGTTACCTGCATTAGGGAAAAGGGAAAAGTGTGTGCCTAAACTGTTACCTGCATTAGGGAAAAGGGAAAAGTGTGTGCCTAAACTGTTACCTGCATTAGGGAAAAGGGAAAAGTGTGTCCCTAAACTGTTACCTGCATTAGGGAAAAGGAAAAGTGTGTGCCTAAACTGTTACCTGCATTAGGGAAAAGGGAAAAGTGTGTGCCTAAACTGTTACCTGCATTAGGGAAAAGGGAAAAGTGTGTGCCTAAACTGTTACCTGCATTAGGGAAAAGGGAAAAGTGTGTGCCTAAACTGTTACCTGCATTAGGGAAAAGGGAAAAGTGTGTGCCTAAACTGTTACCTGCATTAGGGAAAAGGGAAAAGTGTGTGCCTAAACTGTTACCTGCATTAGGGAAAAGGGAAAAGTGTGTGCCTAAACTGTTACCTGCATTAGGGAAAAGGGAAAAGTGTGTGCCTAAACTGTTACCTGCATTAGGGAAAAGGGAAAAGTGTGTGCCTAAACTGTTACCTGCATTAGGGAAAAGGGAAAAGTGTGTGCCTAAACTGTTACCTGCATTAGGGAAAAGGGAAAAGTGTGTGCCTAAACTGTTACCTGCATTAGGGAAAAGGGAAAAGTGTGTCCCTAAACTGTTACCTGCATTAGGGAAAAGGGAAAAGTGTGTGCCTAAACTGTTACCTGCATTAGGGAAAAGGGAAAAGTGTGTGCCTAAACTGTTACCTGCATTAGGGAAAAGGGAAAAGTGTGTGCCTAAACTGTTACCTGCATTAGGGAAAAGGGAAAAGTGTGTGCCTAAACTGTTACCTGCATTAGGGAAAAGGGAAAAGTGTGTGCCTAAACTGTTACCTGCATTAGGGAAAAGGGAAAAGTGTGTGCCTAAACTGTTACCTGCATTAGGGAAAAGGGAAAAGTGTGTGCCTAAACTGTTACCTGCATTAGGGAAAAGGGAAAAGTGTGTGCCTAAACTGTTACCTGCATTAGGGAAAAGGGAAAAGTGTGTGCCTAAACTGTTACCTGCATTAGGGAAAAGGGAAAAGTGTGTGCCTAAACTGTTACCTGCATTAGGGAAAAGGGAAAAGTGTGTCCCTAAACTGTTACCTGCATTAGGGAAAAGGGAAAAGTGTGTGCCTAAACTGTTACCTGCATTAGGGAAAAGGGAAAAGTGTGTGCCTAAACTGTTACCTGCATTAGGGAAAAGGGAAAAGTGTGTGCCTAAACTGTTACCTGCATTAGGGAAAAGGGAAAAGTGTGTGCCTAAACTGTTACCTGCATTAGGGAAAAGGGAAAAGTGTGTGCCTAAACTGTTACCTGCATTAGGGAAAAGGGAAAAGTGTGTGCCTAAACTGTTACCTGCATTAGGGAAAAGGAAAAGTGTGTGCCTAAACTGTTACCTGCATTAGGGAAAAGGGAAAAGTGTGTGCCTAAACTGTTACCTGCATTAGGGAAAAGGAAAAGTGTGTGCCTAAACTGTTACCTGCATTAGGGAAAAGGGAAAAGTGTGTCCCTAAACTGTTACCTGCATTAGGGAAAAGGGAAAAGTGTGTGCCTAAACTGTTACCTGCATTAGGGAAAAGGGAAAGTGTGTGCCTAAACTGTTACCTGCATTAGGGAAAAGGGAAAAGTGTGTGCCTAAACTGTTACCTGCATTAGGGAAAAGGGAAAAGTGTGTGCCTAAACTGTTACCTGCATTAGGGAAAAGGGAAAAGTGTGTGCCTAAACTGTTACCTGCATTAGGGAAAAGGGAAAAGTGTGTGCCTAAACTGTTACCTGCATTAGGGAAAAGGGAAAAGTGTGTGCCTAAACTGTTACCTGCATTAGGGAAAAGGGAAAAGTGTGTGCCTAAACTGTTACCTGCATTAGGGAAAAGGGAAAAGTGTGTGCCTAAACTGTTACCTGCATTAGGGAAAAGGGAAAAGTGTGTGCCTAAACTGTTACCTGCATTAGGGAAAAGGGAAAAGTGTGTGCCTAAACTGTTACCTGCATTAGGGAAAAGGGAAAAGTGTGTGCCTAAACTGTTACCTGCATTAGGGAAAAGGGAAAAGTGTGTGCCTAAACTGTTACCTGCATTAGGGAAAAGGGAAAAGTGTGTCCCTAAACTGTTACCTGCATTAGGGAAAAGGGAAAAGTGTGTGCCTAAACTGTTACCTGCATTAGGGAAAAGGGAAAAGTGTGTCCCTAAACTGTTACCTGCATTAGGGAAAAGGGAAAAGTGTGTGCCTAAACTGTTACCTGCATTAGGGAAAAGGGAAAAGTGTGTGCCTAAACTGTTACCTGCATTAGGGAAAAGGGAAAAGTGTGTGCCTAAACTGTTACCTGCATTAGGGAAAAGGGAAAAGTGTGTGCCTAAACTGTTACCTGCATTAGGGAAAAGGGAAAAGTGTGTGCCTAAACTGTTACCTGCATTAGGGAAAAGGGAAAAGTGTGTGCCTAAACTGTTACCTGCATTAGGGAAAAGGGAAAAGTGTGTGCCTAAACTGTTACCTGCATTAGGGAAAAGGGAAAAGTGTGTGCCTAAACTGTTACCTGCATTAGGGAAAAGGGAAAAGTGTGTGCCTAAACTGTTACCTGCATTAGGGAAAAGGGAAAAGTGTGTCCCTAAACTGTTACCTGCATTAGGGAAAAGGGAAAAGTGTGTGCCTAAACTGTTACCTGCATTAGGGAAAAGGGAAAAGTGTGTGCCTAAACTGTTACCTGCATTAGGGAAAAGGGAAAAGTGTGTGCCTAAACTGTTACCTGCATTAGGGAAAAGGGAAAAGTGTGTGCCTAAACTGTTACCTGCATTAGGGAAAAGGGAAAAGTGTGTGCCTAAACTGTTACCTGCATTAGGGAAAAGGGAAAAGTGTGTGCCTAAACTGTTACCTGCATTAGGGAAAAGGAAAAGTGTGTGCCTAAACTGTTACCTGCATTAGGGAAAAGGGAAAAGTGTGTGCCTAAACTGTTACCTGCATTAGGGAAAAGGGAAAAGTGTGTGCCTAAACTGTTACCTGCATTAGGGAAAAGGGAAAAGTGTGTGCCTAAACTGTTACCTGCATTAGGGAAAAGGGAAAAGTGTGTGCCTAAACTGTTACCTGCATTAGGGAAAAGGGAAAAGTGTGTGCCTAAACTGTTACCTGCATTAGGGAAAAGGGAAAAGTGTGTGCCTAAACTGTTACCTGCATTAGGGAAAAGGGAAAAGTGTGTGCCTAAACTGTTACCTGCATTAGGGAAAAGGGAAAAGTGTGTGCCTAAACTGTTACCTGCATTAGGGAAAAGGGAAAAGTGTGTGCCTAAACTGTTACCTGCATTAGGGAAAAGGGAAAAGTGTGTGCCTAAACTGTTACCTGCATTAGGGAAAAGGGAAAAGTGTGTGCCTAAACTGTTACCTGCATTAGGGAAAAGGGAAAAGTGTGTGCCTAAACTGTTACCTGCATTAGGGAAAAGGGAAAAGTGTGTGCCTAAACTGTTACCTGCATTAGGGAAAAGGGAAAAGTGTGTGCCTAAACTGTTACCTGCATTAGGGAAAAGGGAAAAGTGTGTGCCTAAACTGTTACCTGCATTAGGGAAAAGGGAAAAGTGTGTGCCTAAACTGTTACCTGCATTAGGGAAAAGGGAAAAGTGTGTGCCTAAACTGTTACCTGCATTAGGGAAAAGGGAAAAGTGTGTGCCTAAACTGTTACCTGCATTAGGGAAAAGGGAAAAGTGTGTGCCTAAACTGTTACCTGCATTAGGGAAAAGGGAAAAGTGTGTCCCTAAACTGTTACCTGCATTAGGGAAAAGGGAAAAGTGTGTGCCTAAACTGTTACCTGCATTAGGGAAAAGGGAAAAGTGTGTGCCTAAACTGTTACCTGCATTAGGGAAAAGGGAAAAGTGTGTGCCTAAACTGTTACCTGCATTAGGGAAAAGGGAAAAGTGTGTGCCTAAACTGTTACCTGCATTAGGGAAAAGGGAAAAGTGTGTGCCTAAACTGTTACCTGCATTAGGGAAAAGGGAAAAGTGTGTGCCTAAACTGTTACCTGCATTAGGGAAAAGGGAAAAGTGTGTGCCTAAACTGTTACCTGCATTAGGGAAAAGGGAAAAGTGTGTGCCTAAACTGTTACCTGCATTAGGGAAAAGGGAAAAGTGTGTGCCTAAACTGTTACCTGCATTAGGGAAAAGGGAAAAGTGTGTGCCTAAACTGTTACCTGCATTAGGGAAAAGGGAAAAGTGTGTGCCTAAACTGTTACCTGCATTAGGGAAAAGGGAAAAGTGTGTGCCTAAACTGTTACCTGCATTAGGGAAAAGGAAAAGTGTGTGCCTAAACTGTTACCTGCATTAGGGAAAAGGGAAAAGTGTGTGCCTAAACTGTTACCTGCATTAGGGAAAAGGGAAAAGTGTGTGCCTAAACTGTTACCTGCATTAGGGAAAAGGGAAAAGTGTGTCCCTAAACTGTTACCTGCATTAGGGAAAAGGGAAAAGTGTGTGCCTAAACTGTTACCTGCATTAGGGAAAAGGGAAAAGTGTGTGCCTAAACTGTTACCTGCATTAGGGAAAAGGGAAAAGTGTGTGCCTAAACTGTTACCTGCATTAGGGAAAAGGGAAAAGTGTGTGCCTAAACTGTTACCTGCATTAGGGAAAAGGGAAAAGTGTGTGCCTAAACTGTTACCTGCATTAGGGAAAAGGGAAAAGTGTGTGCCTAAACTGTTACCTGCATTAGGGAAAAGGGAAAAGTGTGTGCCTAAACTGTTACCTGCATTAGGGAAAAGGGAAAAGTGTGTCCCTAAACTGTTACCTGCATTAGGGAAAAGGGAAAAGTGTGTGCCTAAACTGTTACCTGCATTAGGGAAAAGGAAAAGTGTGTGCCTAAACTGTTACCTGCATTAGGGAAAAGGGAAAAGTGTGTGCCTAAACTGTTACCTGCATTAGGGAAAAGGGAAAAGTGTGTGCCTAAACTGTTACCTGCATTAGGGAAAAGGGAAAAGTGTGTGCCTAAACTGTTACCTGCATTAGGGAAAAGGGAAAAGTGTGTGCCTAAACTGTTACCTGCATTAGGGAAAAGGGAAAAGTGTGTGCCTAAACTGTTACCTGCATTAGGGAAAAGGGAAAAGTGTGTGCCTAAACTGTTACCTGCATTAGGGAAAAGGGAAAAGTGTGTGCCTAAACTGTTACCTGCATTAGGGAAAAGGGAAAAGTGTGTGCCTAAACTGTTACCTGCATTAGGGAAAAGGGAAAAGTGTGTGCCTAAACTGTTACCTGCATTAGGGAAAAGGGAAAAGTGTGTGCCTAAACTGTTACCTGCATTAGGGAAAAGGGAAAAGTGTGTGCCTAAACTGTTACCTGCATTAGGGAAAAGGGAAAAGTGTGTGCCTAAACTGTTACCTGCATTAGGGAAAAGGGAAAAGTGTGTGCCTAAACTGTTACCTGCATTAGGGAAAAGGGAAAAGTGTGTGCCTAAACTGTTACCTGCATTAGGGAAAAGGGAAAAGTGTGTGCCTAAACTGTTACCTGCATTAGGGAAAAGGGAAAAGTGTGTGCCTAAACTGTTACCTGCATTAGGGAAAAGGGAAAAGTGTGTGCCTAAACTGTTACCTGCATTAGGGAAAAGGGAAAAGTGTGTGCCTAAACTGTTACCTGCATTAGGGAAAAGGGAAAAGTGTGTGCCTAAACTGTTACCTGCATTAGGGAAAAGGGAAAAGTGTGTCCCTAAACTGTTACCTGCATTAGGGAAAAGGGAAAAGTGTGTGCCTAAACTGTTACCTGCATTAGGGAAAAGGGAAAAGTGTGTGCCTAAACTGTTACCTGCATTAGGGAAAAGGGAAAAGTGTGTGCCTAAACTGTTACCTGCATTAGGGAAAAGGGAAAAGTGTGTGCCTAAACTGTTACCTGCATTAGGGAAAAGGGAAAAGTGTGTCCCTAAACTGTTACCTGCATTAGGGAAAAGGGAAAAGTGTGTGCCTAAACTGTTACCTGCATTAGGGAAAAGGGAAAAGTGTGTGCCTAAACTGTTACCTGCATTAGGGAAAAGGGAAAAGTGTGTGCCTAAACTGTTACCTGCATTAGGGAAAAGGGAAAAGTGTGTGCCTAAACTGTTACCTGCATTAGGGAAAAGGGAAAAGTGTGTGCCTAAACTGTTACCTGCATTAGGGAAAAGGGAAAAGTGTGTGCCTAAACTGTTACCTGCATTAGGGAAAAGGGAAAAGTGTGTGCCTAAACTGTTACCTGCATTAGGGAAAAGGGAAAAGTGTGTGCCTAAACTGTTACCTGCATTAGGGAAAAGGGAAAAGTGTGTGCCTAAACTGTTACCTGCATTAGGGAAAAGGGAAAAGTGTGTCCCTAAACTGTTACCTGCATTAGGGAAAAGGGAAAAGTGTGTGCCTAAACTGTTACCTGCATTAGGGAAAAGGGAAAAGTGTGTGCCTAAACTGTTACCTGCATTAGGGAAAAGGGAAAAGTGTGTGCCTAAACTGTTACCTGCATTAGGGAAAAGGGAAAAGTGTGTGCCTAAACTGTTACCTGCATTAGGGAAAAGGGAAAAGTGTGTGCCTAAACTGTTACCTGCATTAGGGAAAAGGGAAAAGTGTGTGCCTAAACTGTTACCTGCATTAGGGAAAAGGGAAAAGTGTGTGCCTAAACTGTTACCTGCATTAGGGAAAAGGGAAAAGTGTGTGCCTAAACTGTTACCTGCATTAGGGAAAAGGGAAAAGTGTGTGCCTAAACTGTTACCTGCATTAGGGAAAAGGGAAAAGTGTGTGCCTAAACTGTTACCTGCATTAGGGAAAAGGGAAAAGTGTGTGCCTAAACTGTTACCTGCATTAGGGAAAAGTGTGTGCATATACTGTTACCTGCATTAGGGAAAAGGGAAAAGTGTGTGCCTAAACTGTTACCTGCATTAGGGAAAAGGGAAAAGTGTGTGCCTAAACTGTTACCTGCATTAGGGAAAAGGGAAAAGTGTGTGCCTAAACTGTTACCTGCATTAGGGAAAAGGGAAAAGTGTGTGCCTAAACTGTTACCTGCATTAGGGAAAAGGGAAAAGTGTGTGCCTAAACTGTTACCTGCATTAGGGAAAAGGGAAAAGTGTGTGCCTAAACTGTTACCTGCATTAGGGAAAAGGGAAAAGTGTGTGCCTAAACTGTTACCTGCATTAGGGAAAAGGGAAAAGTGTGTGCCTAAACTGTTACCTGCATTAGGGAAAAGGGAAAAGTGTGTGCCTAAACTGTTACCTGCATTAGGGAAAAGGGAAAAGTGTGCCTAAACTGTTACCTGCATTAGGGAAAAAGTGTGTGCCTAAACTGTTACCTGCATTAGGGAAAAGGGAAAAGTGTGTGCCTAAACTGTTACCTGCATTAGGGAAAAGGGAAAAGTGTGTGCCTAAACTGTTACCTGCATTAGGGAAAAGGGAAAAGTGTGTGCCTAAACTGTTACCTGCATTAGGGAAAAGGGAAAAGTGTGTGCCTAAACTGTTACCTGCATTAGGGAAAAGGGAAAAGTGTGTGCCTAAACTGTTACCTGCATTAGGGAAAAGGGAAAAGTGTGTGCCTAAACTGTTACCTGCATTAGGGAAAAGGGAAAAGTGTGTGCCTAAACTGTTACCTGCATTAGGGAAAAGGGAAAAGTGTGTGCCTAAACTGTTACCTGCATTAGGGAAAAGGGAAAAGTGTGTGCCTAAACTGTTACCTGCATTAGGGAAAAGGGAAAAGTGTGTGCCTAAACTGTTACCTGCATTAGGGAAAAGGGAAAAGTGTGTGCCTAAACTGTTACCTGCATTAGGGAAAAGGGAAAAGTGTGTGCCTAAACTGTTACCTGCATTAGGGAAAAGGGAAAAGTGTGTGCCTAAACTGTTACCTGCATTAGGGAAAAGGGAAAAGTGTGTGCCTAAACTGTTACCTGCATTAGGGAAAAGGGAAAAGTGTGTGCCTAAACTGTTACCTGCATTAGGGAAAAGGGAAAAGTGTGTGCCTAAACTGTTACCTGCATTAGGGAAAAGGGAAAAGTGTGTGCCTAAACTGTTACCTGCATTAGGGAAAAGGGAAAAGTGTGTGCCTAAACTGTTACCTGCATTAGGGAAAAGGGAAAAGTGTGTGCCTAAACTGTTACCTGCATTAGGGAAAAGGAAAAGTGTGTGCCTAAACTGTTACCTGCATTAGGGAAAAGGGAAAAGTGTGTGCCTAAACTGTTACCTGCATTAGGGAAAAGGGAAAAGTGTGTGCCTAAACTGTTACCTGCATTAGGGAAAAGGGAAAAGTGTGTGCCTAAACTGTTACCTGCATTAGGGAAAAGGGAAAAGTGTGTGCCTAAACTGTTACCTGCATTAGGGAAAAGGGAAAAGTGTGTCCCTAAACTGTTACCTGCATTAGTGTGTGTGCCTAAACTGTTACCTGCATTAGGGAAAAGGGAAAAGTGTGTGCCTAAACTGTTACCTGCATTAGGGAAAAGGGAAAAGTGTGTGCCTAAACTGTTACCTGCATTAGGGAAAAGGGAAAAGTGTGTGCCTAAACTGTTACCTGCATTAGGGAAAAGGGAAAAGTGTGTGCCTAAACTGTTACCTGCATTAGGGAAAAGGGAAAAGTGTGTGCCTAAACTGTTACCTGCATTAGGGAAAAGGGAAAAGTGTGTGCCTAAACTGTTACCTGCATTAGGGAAAAGGGAAAAGTGTGTGCCTAAACTGTTACCTGCATTAGGGAAAAGGGAAAAGTGTGTGCCTAAACTGTTACCTGCATTAGGGAAAAGGGAAAAGTGTGTGCCTAAACTGTTACCTGCATTAGGGAAAAGGGAAAAGTGTGTGCCTAAACTGTTACCTGCATTAGGGAAAAGGGAAAAGTGTGTGCCTAAACTGTTACCTGCATTAGGGAAAAGGGAAAAGTGTGTGCCTAAACTGTTACCTGCATTAGGGAAAAGGGAAAAGTGTGTGCCTAAACTGTTACCTGCATTAGGGAAAAGGGAAAAGTGTGTCCCTAAACTGTTACCTGCATTAGGGAAAAGGGAAAAGTGTGTGCCTAAACTGTTACCTGCATTAGGGAAAAGGGAAAAGTGTGTGCCTAAACTGTTACCTGCATTAGGGAAAAGGGAAAAGTGTGTGCCTAAACTGTTACCTGCATTAGGGAAAAGGGAAAAGTGTGTGCCTAAACTGTTACCTGCATTAGGGAAAAGGGAAAAGTGTGTGCCTAAACTGTTACCTGCATTAGGGAAAAGGGAAAAGTGTGTGCCTAAACTGTTACCTGCATTAGGGAAAAGGGAAAAGTGTGTGCCTAAACTGTTACCTGCATTAGGGAAAAGGGAAAAGTGTGTGCCTAAACTGTTACCTGCATTAGGGAAAAGGGAAAAGTGTGTGCCTAAACTGTTACCTGCATTAGGGAAAAGGGAAAAGTGTGTGCCTAAACTGTTACCTGCATTAGGGAAAAGGGAAAAGTGTGTGCCTAAACTGTTACCTGCATTAGGGAAAAGGGAAAAGTGTGTGCCTAAACTGTTACCTGCATTAGGGAAAAGGGAAAAGTGTGTGCCTAAACTGTTACCTGCATTAGGGAAAAGGGAAAAGTGTGTGCCTAAACTGTTACCTGCATTAGGGAAAAGGGAAAAGTGTGTCCCTAAACTGTTACCTGCATTAGGGAAAAGGGAAAAGTGTGCCTAAACTGTTACCTGCATTAGGGAAAAGGGAAAAGTGTGTGCCTAAACTGTTACCTGCATTAGGGAAAAGGGAAAAGTGTGTGCCTAAACTGTTACCTGCATTAGGGAAAAGGAAAAGTGTGTGCCTAAACTGTTACCTGCATTAGGGAAAAGGGAAAAGTGTGTGCCTAAACTGTTACCTGCATTAGGGAAAAGGGAAAAGTGTGTGCCTAAACTGTTACCTGCATTAGGGAAAAGGGAAAAGTGTGTGCCTAAACTGTTACCTGCATTAGGGAAAAGGGAAAAGTGTGTGCCTAAACTGTTACCTGCATTAGGGAAAAGGGAAAAGTGTGTGCCTAAACTGTTACCTGCATTAGGGAAAAGTGTGTGCATATACTGTTACCTGCATTAGGGAAAAGGGAAAAGTGTGTGCCTAAACTGTTACCTGCATTAGGGAAAAGGGAAAAGTGTGTGCCTAAACTGTTACCTGCATTAGGGAAAAGGGAAAAGTGTGTGCCTAAACTGTTACCTGCATTAGGGAAAAGGGAAAAGTGTGTGCCTAAACTGTTACCTGCATTAGGGAAAAGGGAAAAGTGTGTGCCTAAACTGTTACCTGCATTAGGGAAAAGGGAAAAGTGTGTGCCTAAACTGTTACCTGCATTAGGGAAAAGGGAAAAGTGTGTGCCTAAACTGTTACCTGCATTAGGGAAAAGGGAAAAGTGTGTCCCTAAACTGTTACCTGCATTAGGGAAAAGGGAAAAGTGTGTGCCTAAACTGTTACCTGCATTAGGGAAAAGGGAAAAGTGTGTGCCTAAACTGTTACCTGCATTAGGGAAAAGGGAAAAGTGTGTGCCTAAACTGTTACCTGCATTAGGGAAAAGGGAAAAGTGTGTGCCTAAACTGTTACCTGCATTAGGGAAAAGGGAAAAGTGTGTGCCTAAACTGTTACCTGCATTAGGGAAAAGGGAAAAGTGTGTCCCTAAACTGTTACCTGCATTAGGGGAAAAGGAAAAGTGTGTGCCTAAACTGTTACCTGCATTAGGGAAAAGGGAAAAGTGTGTGCCTAAACTGTTACCTGCATTAGGGAAAAGGGAAAAGTGTGTGCCTAAACTGTTACCTGCATTAGGGAAAAGGGAAAAGTGTGTGCCTAAACTGTTACCTGCATTAGGGAAAAGGGAAAAGTGTGTGCCTAAACTGTTACCTGCATTAGGGAAAAGGGAAAAGTGTGTGCCTAAACTGTTACCTGCATTAGGGGGAAAAGTGTGTGCCTAAACTGTTACCTGCAAGGGAAAAGTGTGTGCCTAAACTGTTACCTGCATTAGGGAAAAGGGAAAAGTGTGTGCCTAAACTGTTACCTGCATTAGGGAAAAGGGAAAAGTGTGTGCCTAAACTATACCTGCATTAGGGAAAAGGGAAAAGTGTGTGCCTAAACTGTTACCTGCATTAGGGAAAAGGGAAAAGTGTGTCCCTAAACTGTTACCTGCATTAGGGAAAAGGGAAAAGTGTGTGCCTAAACTGTTACCTGCATTAGGGAAAAGGGAAAAGTGTGTGCCTAAACTGTTACCTGCATTAGGGAAAAGGGAAAAGTGTGTGCCTAAACTGTTACCTGCATTAGGGAAAAGGGAAAAGTGTGTGCCTAAACTGTTACCTGCATTAGGGAAAAGGGAAAAGTGTGTGCCTAAACTGTTACCTGCATTAGGGAAAAGGGAAAAGTGTGTGCCTAAACTGTTACCTGCATTAGGGAAAAGGGAAAAGTGTGTGCCTAAACTGTTACCTGCATTAGGGAAAAGGGAAAAGTGTGTGCCTAAACTGTTACCTGCATTAGGAAAAGGGAAAAGTGTGTGCCTAAACTGTTACCTGCATTAGGGAAAAGGGAAAAGTGTGTGCCTAAACTGTTACCTGCATTAGGGAAAAGGGAAAAGTGTGTGCCTAAACTGTTACCTGCATTAGGGAAAGGGAAAAGTGTGTGCCTAAACTGTTACCTGCATTAGGGAAAAGGGAAAAGTGTGTGCCTAAACTGTTACCTGCATTAGGGAAAAGGGAAAAGTGTGTGCCTAAACTGTTACCTGCATTAGGGAAAAGGGAAAAGTGTGTCCCTAAACTGTTACCTGCATTAGGGAAAAGGGAAAAGTGTGTGCCTAAACTGTTACCTGCATTAGGGAAAAGGGAAAAGTGTGTCCCTAAACTGTTACCTGCATTAGGGAAAAGGGAAAAGTGTGTGCCTAAACTGTTACCTGCATTAGGGAAAAGGGAAAAGTGTGTGCCTAAACTGTTACCTGCATTAGGGAAAAGGGAAAAGTGTGTGCCTAAACTGTTACCTGCATTAGGGAAAAGGGAAAAGTGTGTGCCTAAACTGTTACCTGCATTAGGGAAAAGGGAAAAGTGTGTCCCTAAACTGTTACCTGCATTAGGGAAAAGGGAAAAGTGTGTGCCTAAACTGTTACCTGCATTAGGGAAAAGGGAAAAGTGTGTGCCTAAACTGTTACCTGCATTAGGGAAAAGGGAAAAGTGTGTGCCTAAACTGTTACCTGCATTAGGGAAAAGGGAAAAGTGTGTGCCTAAACTGTTACCTGCATTAGGGAAAAGGGAAAAGTGTGTGCCTAAACTGTTACCTGCATTAGGGAAAAGGGAAAAGTGTGTGCCTAAACTGTTACCTGCATTAGGAAAAGGGAAAAGTGTGTGCCTAAACTGTTACCTGCATTAGGGAAAAGGGAAAAGTGTGTGCCTAAACTGTTACCTGCATTAGGGAAAAGGGAAAAGTGTGTGCCTAAACTGTTACCTGCATTAGGGAAAAGGGAAAAGTGTGTGCCTAAACTGTTACCTGCATTAGGGAAAAGGGAAAAGTGTGTGCCTAAACTGTTACCTGCATTAGGGAAAAGGGAAAAGTGTGTGCCTAAACTGTTACCTGCATTAGGGAAAAGGGAAAAGTGTGTGCCTAAACTGTTACCTGCATTAGGGAAAAGGGAAAAGTGTGTCCCTAAACTGTTACCTGCATTAGGGAAAAGGGAAAAGTGTGTGCCTAAACTGTTACCTGCATTAGGGAAAAGGGAAAAGTGTGTGCCTAAACTGTTACCTGCATTAGGGAAAAGGGAAAAGTGTGTGCCTAAACTGTTACCTGCATTAGGGAAAAGGGAAAAGTGTGTGCCTAAACTGTTACCTGCATTAGGGAAAAGGGAAAAGTGTGTGCCTAAACTGTTACCTGCATTAGGGAAAAGGAAAAGTGTGTGCCTAAACTGTTACCTGCATTAGGGAAAAGGGAAAAGTGTGTGCCTAAACTGTTACCTGCATTAGGGAAAAGGGAAAAGTGTGTGCCTAAACTGTTACCTGCATTAGGGAAAAGGGAAAAGTGTGTGCCTAAACTGTTACCTGCATTAGGGGAAAGTGTGTGCCTAAACTGTTACCTGCATTAGGGAAAAGGGAAAAGTGTGTGCCTAAACTGTTACCTGCATTAGGGAAAAGGGAAAAGTGTGTGCCTAAACTGTTACCTGCATTAGGGAAAAGGAAAAGTGTGTGCCTAAACTGTTACCTGCATTAGGGAAAAGGGAAAAGTGTGTGCCTAAACTGTTACCTGCATTAGGGAAAAGGGAAAAGTGTGTGCCTAAACTGTTACCTGCATTAGGGAAAAGGGAAAAGTGTGTGCCTAAACTGTTACCTGCATTAGGGAAAAGGGAAAAGTGTGTGCCTAAACTGTTACCTGCATTAGGGAAAAGGGAAAAGTGTGTGCCTAAACTGTTACCTGCATTAGGGAAAAGGGAAAAGTGTGTGCCTAAACTGTTACCTGCATTAGGGAAAAGGGAAAAGTGTGTGCCTAAACTGTTACCTGCATTAGGGAAAAGGGAAAAGTGTGTGCCTAAACTGTTACCTGCATTAGGGAAAAGTGTGTGCCTAAACTGTTACCTGCATTAGGGAAAAGGGAAAAGTGTGTGCCTAAACTGTTACCTGCATTAGGGAAAAGGGAAAAGTGTGTGCCTAAACTGTTACCTGCATTAGGGAAAAGGGAAAAGTGTGTGCCTAAACTGTTACCTGCATTAGGGAAAAGGGAAAAGTGTGTGCCTAAACTGTTACCTGCATTAGGGAAAAGGGAAAAGTGTGTGCCTAAACTGTTACCTGCATTAGGGAAAAGGGAAAAGTGTGTCCCTAAACTGTTACCTGCATTAGGGAAAAGGAAAAGTGTGTGCCTAAACTGTTACCTGCATTAGGGAAAAGGGAAAAGTGTGTGCCTAAACTGTTACCTGCATTAGGAAAAGGGAAAAGTGTGTGCCTAAACTGTTACCTGCATTAGGGAAAAGGGAAAAGTGTGTGCCTAAACTGTTACCTGCATTAGGGAAAAGGGAAAAGTGTGTGCCTAAACTGTTACCTGCATTAGGGAAAAGGGAAAAGTGTGTGCCTAAACTGTTACCTGCATTAGGGAAAAGGGAAAAGTGTGTGCCTAAACTGTTACCTGCATTAGGGAAAAGGGAAAAGTGTGTGCCTAAACTGTTACCTGCATTAGGGAAAAGGGAAAAGTGTGTGCCTAAACTGTTACCTGCATTAGGGAAAAGGAAAAGTGTGTGCCTAAACTGTTACCTGCATTAGGGAAAAGGGAAAAGTGTGTGCCTAAACTGTTACCTGCATTAGGGAAAAGGGAAAAGTGTGTGCCTAAACTGTTACCTGCATTAGGGAAAAGGGAAAAGTGTGTGCCTAAACTGTTACCTGCATTAGGGAAAAGGGAAAAGTGTGTGCCTAAACTGTTACCTGCATTAGGGAAAAGGGAAAAGTGTGTGCCTAAACTGTTACCTGCATTAGGGAAAAGGGAAAAGTGTGTCCCTAAACTGTTACCTGCATTAGGGAAAAGGGAAAAGTGTGTGCCTAAACTGTTACCTGCATTAGGGAAAAGGGAAAAGTGTGTCCCTAAACTGTTACCTGCATTAGGGAAAAGGAAAAGTGTGTGCCTAAACTGTTACCTGCATTAGGGAAAAGGGAAAAGTGTGTGCCTAAACTGTTACCTGCATTAGGGAAAAGGGAAAAGTGTGTGCCTAAACTGTTACCTGCATTAGGGAAAAGGGAAAAGTGTGTGCCTAAACTGTTACCTGCATTAGGGAAAAGGGAAAAGTGTGTGCCTAAACTGTTACCTGCATTAGGGAAAAGGGAAAAGTGTGTGCCTAAACTGTTACCTGCATTAGGGGAAAAGGAAAAGTGTGTGCCTAAACTGTTACCTGCATTAGGGAAAAGGGAAAAGTGTGTGCCTAAACTGTTACCTGCATTAGGGAAAAGGGAAAAGTGTGTGCCTAAACTGTTACCTGCATTAGGGAAAAGGAAAAGTGTGTGCCTAAACTGTTACCTGCATTAGGGAAAAGGGAAAAGTGTGTGCCTAAACTGTTACCTGCATTAGGGAAAAGGGAAAAGTGTGTGCCTAAACTGTTACCTGCATTAGGGAAAAGGGAAAAGTGTGTGCCTAAACTGTTACCTGCATTAGGGAAAAGGGAAAAGTGTGTGCCTAAACTGTTACCTGCATTAGGGAAAAGGGAAAAGTGTGTGCCTAAACTGTTACCTGCATTAGGGAAAAGGGAAAAGTGTGTGCCTAAACTGTTACCTGCATTAGGGAAAAGGGAAAAGTGTGTGCCTAAACTGTTACCTGCATTAGGGAAAAGGGAAAAGTGTGTGCCTAAACTGTTACCTGCATTAGGGAAAAGGGAAAAGTGTGTGCCTAAACTGTTACCTGCATTAGGGAAAAGGGAAAAGTGTGTCCCTAAACTGTTACCTGCATTAGGGAAAAGGGAAAAGTGTGTGCCTAAACTGTTACCTGCATTAGGGAAAAGGGAAAAGTGTGTGCCTAAACTGTTACCTGCATTAGGGAAAAGGGAAAAGTGTGTGCCTAAACTGTTACCTGCATTAGGGAAAAGGGAAAAGTGTGTGCCTAAACTGTTACCTGCATTAGGGAAAAGGGAAAAGTGTGTGCCTAAACTGTTACCTGCATTAGGGAAAAGGGAAAAGTGTGTGCCTAAACTGTTACCTGCATTAGGGAAAAGGGAAAAGTGTGTGCCTAAACTGTTACCTGCATTAGGGAAAAGGGAAAAGTGTGTCCCTAAACTGTTACCTGCATTAGGGAAAAGGGAAAAGTGTGTGCCTAAACTGTTACCTGCATTAGGGAAAAGGGAAAAGTGTGTGCCTAAACTGTTACCTGCATTAGGGAAAAGGGAAAGTGTGTCCCTAAACTGTTACCTGCATTAGGGAAAAGGGAAAAGTGTGTGCCTAAACTGTTACCTGCATTAGGGAAAAGGGAAAAGTGTGTGCCTAAACTGTTACCTGCATTAGGGAAAAGTGTGTGCCTAAACTGTTACCTGCATTAGGGAAAAGGGAAAAGTGTGTGCCTAAACTGTTACCTGCATTAGGGAAAAGGGAAAAGTGTGTGCCTAAACTGTTACCTGCATTAGGGAAAAGGGAAAAGTGTGTGCCTAAACTGTTACCTGCATTAGGGAAAAGGGAAAAGTGTGTGCCTAAACTGTTACCTGCATTAGGGAAAAGGGAAAAGTGTGTCCCTAAACTGTTACCTGCATTAGGGAAAAGGGAAAAGTGTGTGCCTAAACTGTTACCTGCATTAGGGAAAAGGGAAAAGTGTGTGCCTAAACTGTTACCTGCATTAGGGGGAAAAGTGTGTGCCTAAACTGTTACCTGCATTTGGGAAAAGGGAAAAGTGTGTGCCTAAACTGTTACCTGCATTAGGGAAAAGGGAAAAGTGTGTGCCTAAACTGTTACCTGCATTAGGGAAAAGGGAAAAGTGTGTCCCTAAACTGTTACCTGCATTAGGGAAAAGGGAAAAGTGTGTGCCTAAACTGTTACCTGCATTAGGGAAAAGGGAAAAGTGTGTGCCTAAACTGTTACCTGCATTAGGGAAAAGGGAAAAGTGTGTGCCTAAACTGTTACCTGCATTAGGGAAAAGGGAAAAGTGTGTGCCTAAACTGTTACCTGCATTAGGGAAAAGGGAAAAGTGTGTGCCTAAACTGTTACCTGCATTAGGGAAAAGGGAAAAGTGTGTGCCTAAACTGTTACCTGCATTAGGGAAAAGGGAAAAGTGTGTGCCTAAACTGTTACCTGCATTAGGGGAAAGTGTGTGCATATACTGTTACCTGCATTAGGGAAAAGGGAAAAGTGTGTGCCTAAACTGTTACCTGCATTAGGGAAAAGGGAAAAGTGTGTGCCTAAACTGTTACCTGCATTAGGGAAAAGGGAAAAGTGTGTGCCTAAACTGTTACCTGCATTAGGGAAAGGAAAAGTGTGTGCCTAAACTGTTACCTGCATTAGGGAAAAGGGAAAAGTGTGTGCCTAAACTGTTACCTGCATTAGGGAAAAGGGAAAAGTGTGTGCCTAAACTGTTACCTGCATTAGGGAAAAGGGAAAAGTGTGTGCCTAAACTGTTACCTGCATTAGGGAAAAGGGAAAAGTGTGTGCCTAAACTGTTACCTGCATTAGGGAAAAGGGAAAAGTGTGTGCCTAAACTGTTACCTGCATTAGGGAAAAGGGAAAAGTGTGTGCCTAAACTGTTACCTGCATTAGGGAAAAGGGAAAAGTGTGTGCCTAAACTGTTACCTGCATTAGGGAAAAGGGAAAAGTGTGTCCCTAAACTGTTACCTGCATTAGGGAAAAGGGAAAAGTGTGTGCCTAAACTGTTACCTGCATTAGGGAAAAGGGAAAAGTGTGTGCCTAAACTGTTACCTGCATTAGGGAAAAGGGAAAAGTGTGTGCCTAAACTGTTACCTGCATTAGGGAAAAGGGAAAAGTGTGTGCCTAAACTGTTACCTGCATTAGGGAAAAGGGAAAAGTGTGTCCCTAAACTGTTACCTGCATTAGGGAAAAGGAAAAGTGTGTGCCTAAACTGTTACCTGCATTAGGGAAAAGGGAAAAGTGTGTGCCTAAACTGTTACCTGCATTAGGGAAAAGGGAAAAGTGTGTGCCTAAACTGTTACCTGCATTAGGAAAAGGGAAAAGTGTGTGCCTAAACTGTTACCTGCATTAGGAAAAGGGAAAAGTGTGTGCCTAAACTGTTACCTGCATTAGGGAAAAGGGAAAAGTGTGTGCCTAAACTGTTACCTGCATTAGGGAAAAGGGAAAAGTGTGTGCCTAAACTGTTACCTGCATTAGGGAAAAGGGAAAAGTGTGTGCCTAAACTGTTACCTGCATTAGGGAAAAGGGAAAAGTGTGTGCCTAAACTGTTACCTGCATTAGGGAAAAGGGAAAAGTGTGTGCCTAAACTGTTACCTGCATTAGGGAAAAGGGAAAAGTGTGTGCCTAAACTGTTACCTGCATTAGGGAAAAGGGAAAAGTGTGTGCCTAAACTGTTACCTGCATTAGGGAAAAGGGAAAAGTGTGTGCCTAAACTGTTACCTGCATTAGGGAAAAGGGAAAAGTGTGTGCCTAAACTGTTACCTGCATTAGGGAAAAGGGAAAAGTGTGTGCCTAAACTGTTACCTGCATTAGGGAAAAGGGAAAAGTGTGTGCCTAAACTGTTACCTGCATTAGGGAAAAGGGAAAAGTGTGTGCCTAAACTGTTACCTGCATTAGGGAAAAGGGAAAAGTGTGTGCCTAAACTGTTACCTGCATTAGGGAAAAGGGAAAAGTGTGTGCCTAAACTGTTACCTGCATTAGGGAAAAGGGAAAAGTGTGTGCCTAAACTGTTACCTGCATTAGGGAAAAGGGAAAAGTGTGTGCCTAAACTGTTACCTGCATTAGGGAAAAGGGAAAAGTGTGTGCCTAAACTGTTACCTGCATTAGGGAAAAGGGAAAAGTGTGTGCCTAAACTGTTACCTGCATTAGGGAAAAGGGAAAAGTGTGTGCCTAAACTGTTACCTGCATTAGGGAAAAGGGAAAAGTGTGTGCCTAAACTGTTACCTGCATTAGGGAAAAGGGAAAAGTGTGTGCCTAAACTGTTACCTGCATTAGGGAAAAGGGAAAAGTGTGTGCCTAAACTGTTACCTGCATTAGGGAAAAGGGAAAAGTGTGTCCCTAAACTGTTACCTGCATTAGGGAAAAGGGAAAAGTGTGTGCCTAAACTGTTACCTGCATTAGGGAAAAGGGAAAAGTGTGTGCCTAAACTGTTACCTGCATTAGGGAAAAGGGAAAAGTGTGTGCCTAAACTGTTACCTGCATTAGGGAAAAGGGAAAAGTGTGTGCCTAAACTGTTACCTGCATTAGGGAAAAGGGAAAAGTGTGTGCCTAAACTGTTACCTGCATTAGGGAAAAGGGAAAAGTGTGTGCCTAAACTGTTACCTGCATTAGGGAAAAGGGAAAAGTGTGTGCCTAAACTGTTACCTGCATTAGGGAAAAGGGAAAAGTGTGTGCCTAAACTGTTACCTGCATTAGGAAAAGGAAAAGTGTGTGCCTAAACTGTTACCTGCATTAGGGAAAAGGGAAAAGTGTGTGCCTAAACTGTTACCTGCATTAGGGAAAAGGGAAAAGTGTGTGCCTAAACTGTTACCTGCATTAGGAAAAGGGAAAAGTGTGTGCCTAAACTGTTACCTGCATTAGGGAAAAGGGAAAAGTGTGTGCCTAAACTGTTACCTGCATTAGGGAAAAGGGAAAAGTGTGTGCCTAAACTGTTACCTGCATTAGGGAAAAGGGAAAAGTGTGTGCCTAAACTGTTACCTGCATTAGGGAAAAGGGAAAAGTGTGTGCCTAAACTGTTACCTGCATTAGGGAAAAGGGAAAAGTGTGTGCCTAAACTGTTACCTGCATTAGGGAAAAGGGAAAAGTGTGTCCCTAAACTGTTACCTGCATTAGGGAAAAGGGAAAAGTGTGTGCCTAAACTGTTACCTGCATTAGGGAAAAGGGAAAAGTGTGTGCCTAAACTGTTACCTGCATTAGGGAAAAGGGAAAAGTGTGTGCCTAAACTGTTACCTGCATTAGGGAAAAGGGAAAAGTGTGTGCCTAAACTGTTACCTGCATTAGGGAAAAGGGAAAAGTGTGTCCCTAAACTGTTACCTGCATTAGGGAAAAGGGAAAAGTGTGTGCCTAAACTGTTACCTGCATTAGGGAAAAGGGAAAAGTGTGTTCCTAAACTGTTACCTGCATTAGGGAAAAGGGAAAAGTGTGTGCCTAAACTGTTACCTGCATTAGGGAAAAGGGAAAAGTGTGTGCCTAAACTGTTACCTGCATTAGGGAAAAGGGAAAAGTGTGTGCCTAAACTGTTACCTGCATTAGGGAAAAGGGAAAAGTGTGTCCCTAAACTGTTACCTGCATTAGGGAAAAGGGAAAAGTGTGTGCCTAAACTGTTACCTGCATTAGGGAAAAGGGAAAAGTGTGTGCCTAAACTGTTACCTGCATTAGGGGAAAAGTGTGTGCCTAAACTGTTACCTGCATTAGGGAAAAGGGAAAAGTGTGTGCCTAAACT
Organism: Oncorhynchus nerka; assembly: GCF_034236695.1. Classification (NCBI taxonomy): domain Eukaryota; kingdom Metazoa; phylum Chordata; class Actinopteri; order Salmoniformes; family Salmonidae; genus Oncorhynchus; species Oncorhynchus nerka. The sequence goes on along the minus strand of NC_088398.1, from coordinate 64,419,795 downwards.
GTTACCTGCATTAGGGAAAAGGGAAAAGTGTGTGCCTAAACTGTTACCTGCATTAGGGAAAAGGGAAAAGTGTGTGCCTAAACTGTTACCTGCATTAGGGAAAAGGGAAAAGTGTGTGCCTAAACTGTTACCTGCATTAGGGAAAAGGGAAAAGTGTGTGCCTAAACTGTTACCTGCATTAGGGAAAAGGGAAAAGTGTGTGCCTAAACTGTTACCTGCATTAGGGAAAAGGGAAAAGTGTGTGCCTAAACTGTTACCTGCATTAGGGAAAAGGGAAAAGTGTGTGCCTAAACTGTTACCTGCATTAGGGAAAAGGGAAAAGTGTGTCCCTAAACTGTTACCTGCATTAGGGAAAAGGGAAAAGTGTGTGCCTAAACTGTTACCTGCATTAGGGAAAAGGGAAAAGTGTGTGCCTAAACTGTTACCTGCATTAGGGAAAAGGGAAAAGTGTGTGCCTAAACTGTTACCTGCATTAGGGAAAAGGGAAAAGTGTGTCCCTAAACTGTTACCTGCATTAGGGAAAAGGGAAAAGTGTGTGCCTAAACTGTTACCTGCATTAGGGAAAAGGGAAAAGTGTGTCCCTAAACTGTTACCTGCATTAGGGAAAAGGGAAAAGTGTGTCCCTAAACTGTTACCTGCATTAGAGAAAAGGGAAAAGTGTGTGCCTAAACTGTTACCTGCATTAGGGAAAAGGGAAAAGTGTGTGCCTAAACTGTTACCTGCATTAGGGAAAAGGGAAAAGTGTGTCCCTAAACTGTTACCTGCATTAGGGAAAAGTGTGTGCATATACTGTTACCTGCATTAGGGAAAAGGAAAAGTGTGTGCCTAAACTGTTACCTGCATTAGGGAAAAGGGAAAAGTGTGTGCCTAAACTGTTACCTGCATTAGGGAAAAGGGAAAAGTGTGTGCCTAAACTGTTACCTGCATTAGGGAAAAGGGAAAAGTGTGTGCCTAAACTGTTACCTGCATTAGGGAAAAGGGAAAAGTGTGTGCCTAAACTGTTACCTGCATTAGGGAAAAGGGAAAAGTGTGTGCCTAAACTGTTACCTGCATTAGGGAAAAGGGAAAAGTGTGTGCCTAAACTGTTACCTGCATTAGGGAAAAGGGAAAAGTGTGTGCCTAAACTGTTACCTGCATTAGGGAAAAGGGAAAAGTGTGTGCCTAAACTGTTACCTGCATTAGGGAAAAGGGAAAAGTGTGTGCCTAAACTGTTACCTGCATTAGGGAAAAGGGAAAAGTGTGTCCCTAAACTGTTACCTGCATTAGGGAAAAGGGAAAAGTGTGTGCCTAAACTGTTACCTGCATTAGGGAAAAGGGAAAAGTGTGTGCCTAAACTGTTACCTGCATTAGGGAAAAGGGAAAAGTGTGTGCCTAAACTGTTACCTGCATTAGGGAAAAGGGAAAAGTGTGTGCCTAAACTGTTACCTGCATTAGGGAAAAGGGAAAAGTGTGTGCCTAAACTGTTACCTGCATTAGGGAAAAGGGAAAAGTGTGTGCCTAAACTGTTACCTGCATTAGGGAAAAGGGAAAAGTGTGTCCCTAAACTGTTACCTGCATTAGGGAAAAGGAAAAGTGTGTGCCTAAACTGTTACCTGCATTAGGGAAAAGGGAAAAGTGTGTGCCTAAACTGTTACCTGCATTAGGGAAAAGGGAAAAGTGTGTGCCTAAACTGTTACCTGCATTAGGGAAAAGGGAAAAGTGTGTGCCTAAACTGTTACCTGCATTAGGGAAAAGGGAAAAGTGTGTGCCTAAACTGTTACCTGCATTAGGGAAAAGGGAAAAGTGTGTGCCTAAACTGTTACCTGCATTAGGGAAAAGGGAAAAGTGTGTGCCTAAACTGTTACCTGCATTAGGGAAAAGGGAAAAGTGTGTCCCTAAACTGTTACCTGCATTAGGGAAAAGGGAAAAGTGTGTCCCTAAACTGTTACCTGCATTAGGGAAAAGGGAAAAGTGTGTGCCTAAACTGTTACCTGCATTAGGGAAAAGGGAAAAGTGTGTGCCTAAACTGTTACCTGCATTAGGGAAAAGGGAAAAGTGTGTGCCTAAACTGTTACCTGCATTAGGGAAAAGGGAAAAGTGTGTGCCTAAACTGTTACCTGCATTAGGGAAAAGGGAAAAGTGTGTGCCTAAACTGTTACCTGCATTAGGGAAAAGGGAAAAGTGTGTGCCTAAACTGTTACCTGCATTAGGGAAAAGGGAAAAGTGTGTGCCTAAACTGTTACCTGCATTAGGGAAAAGGGAAAAGTGTGTCCCTAAACTGTTACCTGCATTAGGGAAAAGGGAAAAGTGTGTGCCTAAACTGTTACCTGCATTAGGGAAAAGGGAAAAGTGTGTGCCTAAACTGTTACCTGCATTAGGGAAAAGGGAAAAGTGTGTGCCTAAACTGTTACCTGCATTAGGGAAAAGGGAAAAGTGTGTGCCTAAACTGTTACCTGCATTAGGGAAAAGGGAAAAGTGTGTGCCTAAACTGTTACCTGGATTAGGGAAAAGGGAAAAGTGTGTCCCTAAACTGTTACCTGCATTAGGGGAAAGGGTGTGCCTAAACTGTTACCTGCATTAGGGAAAAGGGAAAAGTGTGTGCCTAAACTGTTACCTGCATTAGGGAAAAGGGAAAAGTGTGTGCCTAAACTGTTACCTGCATTAGGGAAAAGGGAAAAGTGTGTGCCTAAACTGTTACCTGCATTAGGGAAAAGGGAAAAGTGTGTGCCTAAACTGTTACCTGCATTAGGGAAAAGGGAAAAGTGTGTGCCTAAACTGTTACCTGCATTAGGGAAAAGGGAAAAGTGTGTGCCTAAACTGTTACCTGCATTAGGGAAAAGGGAAAAGTGTGTGCCTAAACTGTTACCTGCATTAGGGAAAAGGGAAAAGTGTGTCCCTAAACTGTTACCTGCATTAGGGAAAAGGGAAAAGTGTGTGCCTAAACTGTTACCTGCATTAGGGAAAAGGGAAAAGTGTGTCCCTAAACTGTTACCTGCATTAGGGAAAAGGGAAAAGTGTGTGCCTAAACTGTTACCTGCATTTGGGAAAAGGGAAAAGTGTGTGCCTAAACTGTTACCTGCATTAGGGGAAAAGGGAAAAGTGTGTGCCTAAACTGTTACCTGCATTAGGGAAAAGGGAAAAGTGTGTGCCTAAACTGTTACCTGCATTAGGGAAAAGGGAAAAGTGTGTGCCTAAACTGTTACCTGCATTAGGGAAAAGGGAAAAGTGTGTGCCTAAACTGTTACCTGCATTAGGGAAAAGGGAAAAGTGTGTGCCTAAACTGTTACCTGCATTAGGGAAAAGGGAAAAGTGTGTGCCTAAACTGTTACCTGCATTAGGGAAAAGGGAAAAGTGTGTGCCTAAACTGTTACCTGCATTAGGGAAAAGGGAAAAGTGTGTGCCTAAACTGTTACCTGCATTAGGGAAAGGGAAAAGTGTGTGCCTAAACTGTTACCTGCATTAGGGAAAAGGGAAAAGTGTGTGCCTAAACTGTTACCTGCATTAGGGAAAAGGGAAAAGTGTGTCCCTAAACTGTTACCTGCATTAGGGAAAAGGGAAAAGTGTGTGCCTAAACTGTTACCTGCATTAGGGAAAAGGGAAAAGTGTGTCCCTAAACTGTTACCTGCATTAGGGAAAAGGGAAAAGTGTGTCCCTAAACTGTTACCTGCATTAGGGAAAAGGGAAAAGTGTGTGCCTAAACTGTTACCTGCATTAGGGAAAAGGGAAAAGTGTGTGCCTAAACTGTTACCTGCATTAGGGAAAAGGGAAAAGTGTGTCCCTAAACTGTTACCTGCATTAGGGAAAAGGGAAAAGTGTGTCCCTAAACTGTTACCTGCATTAGGGAAAAGGGTGTGCCTAAACTGTTACCTGCATTAGGGAAAAGGGAAAAGTGTGTGCCTAAACTGTTACCTGCATTAGGGAAAAGGGAAAAGTGTGTGCCTAAACTGTTACCTGCATTAGGGAAAAGGGAAAAGTGTGTGCCTAAACTGTTACCTGCATTAGGGAAAAGGGAAAAGTGTGTGCCTAAACTGTTACCTGCATTAGGGAAAAGGGAAAAGTGTGTGCCTAAACTGTTACCTGCATTAGGGAAAAGGGAAAAGTGTGTGCCTAAACTGTTACCTGCATTAGGGAAAAGGGAAAAGTGTGTCCCTAAACTGTTACCTGCATTAGGGAAAAGGGAAAAGTGTGTCCCTAAACTGTTACCTGCATTAGGGGGAAAAGTGTGTGCCTAAACTGTTACCTGCATTAGGGAAAAGGGAAAAGTGTGTGCCTAAACTGTTACCTGCATTAGGGAAAAGGGAAAAGTGTGTGCCTAAACTGTTACCTGCATTAGAGAAAAGGGAAAAGTGTGTGCCTAAACTGTTACCTGCATTAGGGAAAAGGGAAAAGTGTGTGCCTAAACTGTTACCTGCATTAGGGAAAAGGGAAAAGTGTGTGCCTAAACTGTTACCTGCATTAGGGAAAAGGGAAAAGTGTGTGCCTAAACTGTTACCTGCATTAGGGAAAAGGAAAAGTGTGTCCCTAAACTGTTACCTGCATTAGGGAAAAGGGAAAAGTGTGTGCCTAAACTGTTACCTGCATTAGGGAAAAGGGAAAAGTGTGTGCCTAAACTGTTACCTGCATTAGGAAAAGGGAAAAGTGTGTGCCTAAACTGTTACCTGCATTAGGGAAAAGGGAAAAGTGTGTGCCTAAACTGTTACCTGCATTAGGGAAAAGGGAAAAGTGTGTGCCTAAACTGTTACCTGCATTAGGGAAAAGGGAAAAGTGTGTCCCTAAACTGTTACCTGCATTAGGGAAAAGGAAAAGTGTGTGCCTAAACTGTTACCTGCATTAGGGAAAAGGGAAAAGTGTGTGCCTAAACTGTTACCTGCATTAGGGAAAAGGGAAAAGTGTGTGCCTAAACTGTTACCTGCATTAGGGAAAAGGGAAAAGTGTGTGCCTAAACTGTTACCTGCATTAGGGAAAAGGGAAAAGTGTGTGCCTAAACTGTTACCTGCATTAGGAAAAGGGAAAAGTGTGTGCCTAAACTGTTACCTGCATTAGGGAAAAGGGAAAAGTGTGTGCCTAAACTGTTACCTGCATTAGGGAAAAGGGAAAAGTGTGTGCCTAAACTGTTACCTGCATTAGGGAAAAGGGAAAAGTGTGTCCCTAAACTGTTACCTGCATTAGGGAAAAGGGAAAAGTGTGTGCCTAAACTGTTACCTGCATTAGGGAAAAGGGAAAAGTGTGTGCCTAAACTGTTACCTGCATTAGGGAAAAGGGAAAAGTGTGTGCCTAAACTGTTACCTGCATTTGGGAAAAGGGAAAAGTGTGTGCCTAAACTGTTACCTGCATTAGGGAAAAGGGAAAAGTGTGTGCCTAAACTGTTACCTGCATTAGGGAAAAGGGAAAAGTGTGTGCCTAAACTGTTACCTGCATTAGGGAAAAGGGAAAAGTGTGTCCCTAAACTGTTACCTGCATTAGGGAAAAGGAAAAGTGTGTGCCTAAACTGTTACCTGCATTAGGGAAAAGGGAAAAGTGTGTGCCTAAACTGTTACCTGCATTAGGGAAAAGGGAAAAGTGTGTGCCTAAACTGTTACCTGCATTAGGGAAAAGGGAAAAGTGTGTGCCTAAACTGTTACCTGCATTAGGGAAAAGGGAAAAGTGTGTGCCTAAACTGTTACCTGCATTAGGGAAAAGGGAAAAGTGTGTGCCTAAACTGTTACCTGCATTAGGGAAAAGGGAAAAGTGTGTCCCTAAACTGTTACCTGCATTAGGGAAAAGGGAAAAGTGTGTGCCTAAACTGTTACCTGCATTAGGGAAAAGGGAAAAGTGTGTGCCTAAACTGTTACCTGCATTAGGGAAAAGGGAAAAGTGTGTGCCTAAACTGTTACCTGCATTAGGGAAAAGGGAAAAGTGTGTGCCTAAACTGTTACCTGCATTAGGGAAAAGGGAAAAGTGTGTCCCTAAACTGTTACCTGCATTAGGGAAAAGGGAAAAGTGTGTGCCTAAACTGTTACCTGCATTAGGGAAAAGGGAAAAGTGTGTCCCTAAACTGTTACCTGCATTAGGGAAAAGGGAAAAGTGTGTGCCTAAACTGTTACCTGCATTAGGGAAAAGGGAAAAGTGTGTGCCTAAACTGTTACCTGCATTAGGGAAAAGGGAAAAGTGTGTGCCTAAACTGTTACCTGCATTAGGGAAAAGGGAAAAGTGTGTGCCTAAACTGTTACCTGCATTAGGGAAAAGGGAAAAGTGTGTGCCTAAACTGTTACCTGCATTAGGGAAAAGGGAAAAGTGTGTCCCTAAACTGTTACCTGCATTAGGGAAAAGGGAAAAGGTGTGCCTAAACTGTTACCTGCATTAGGGAAAAGGGAAAAGTGTGTGCCTAAACTGTTACCTGCATTAGGGAAAAGGGAAAAGTGTGTGCCTAAACTGTTACCTGCATTAGGAAAAGGGAAAAGTGTGTGCCTAAACTGTTACCTGCATTAGGGAAAAGGGAAAAGTGTGTGCCTAAACTGTTACCTGCATTAGGGAAAAGGGAAAAGTGTGTGCCTAAACTGTTACCTGCATTAGGGAAAAGGGAAAAGTGTGTGCCTAAACTGTTACCTGCATTAGGGAAAAGGGAAAAGTGTGTGCCTAAACTGTTACCTGCATTAGGGAAAAGGGAAAAGTGTGTGCCTAAACTGTTACCTGCATTAGGGAAAAGGGAAAAGTGTGTCCCTAAACTGTTACCTGCATTAGGGAAAAGGGAAAAGTGTGTGCCTAAACTGTTACCTGCATTAGGGAAAAGGGAAAAGTGTGTCCCTAAACTGTTACCTGCATTAGGGAAAAGGGAAAAGTGTGTGCCTAAACTGTTACCTGCATTAGGGAAAAGGGAAAAGTGTGTGCCTAAACTGTTACCTGCATTAGGGAAAAGGGAAAAGTGTGTGCCTAAACTGTTACCTGCATTAGGGAAAAGGGAAAAGTGTGTGCCTAAACTGTTACCTGCATTAGGGAAAAGTGTGTGCCTAAACTGTTACCTGCATTAGGGAAAAGGGAAAAGTGTGTGCCTAAACTGTTACCTGCATTAGGGAAAAGGGAAAAGTGTGTGCCTAAACTGTTACCTGCATTAGGGAAAAGGGAAAAGTGTGTGCCTAAACTGTTACCTGCATTAGGGAAAAGGGAAAAGTGTGTGCCTAAACTGTTACCTGCATTAGGGAAAAGGGAAAAGTGTGTCCCTAAACTGTTACCTGCATTAGGGAAAAGGGAAAAGTGTGTGCCTAAACTGTTACCTGCATTAGGAAAAGGGAAAAGTGTGTGCCTAAACTGTTACCTGCATTAGGGAAAAGGGAAAAGTGTGTGCCTAAACTGTTACCTGCATTAGGGAAAAGGGAAAAGTGTGTGCCTAAACTGTTACCTGCATTAGGGAAAAGGGAAAAGTGTGTGCCTAAACTGTTACCTGCATTAGGGAAAAGGGAAAAGTGTGTGCCTAAACTGTTACCTGCATTAGGGAAAAGGGAAAAGTGTGTGCCTAAACTGTTACCTGCATTAGGGAAAAGGGAAAAGTGTGTCCCTAAACTGTTACCTGCATTAGGGAAAAGGGAAAAGTGTGTGCCTAAACTGTTACCTGCATTAGGGAAAAGGGAAAAGTGTGTGCCTAAACTGTTACCTGCATTAGGGAAAAGGGAAAAGTGTGTGCCTAAACTGTTACCTGCATTAGGGAAAAGGGAAAAGTGTGTGCCTAAACTGTTACCTGCATTAGGGAAAAGGGAAAAGTGTGTGCCTAAACTGTTACCTGCATTAGGGAAAAGGGAAAAGTGTGTCCCTAAACTGTTACCTGCATTAGGAAAAGGGAAAAGTGTGTGCCTAAACTGTTACCTGCATTAGGGAAAAGGGAAAAGTGTGTGCCTAAACTGTTACCTGCATTAGGGAAAAGGGAAAAGTGTGTGCCTAAACTGTTACCTGCATTAGGGAAAAGGGAAAAGTGTGTGCCTAAACTGTTACCTGCATTAGGGAAAAGTGTGTGCATATACTGTTACCTGCATTAGGGAAAAGGGAAAAGTGTGTGCCTAAACTGTTACCTGCATTAGGGAAAAGGGAAAAGTGTGTGCCTAAACTGTTACCTGCATTAGGGAAAAGGGAAAAGTGTGTGCCTAAACTGTTACCTGCATTAGGGAAAAGGGAAAAGTGTGTGCCTAAACTGTTACCTGCATTAGGGAAAAGGGAAAAGTGTGTGCCTAAACTGTTACCTGCATTAGGGAAAAGGGAAAAGTGTGTCCCTAAACTGTTACCTGCATTAGGGAAAAGGGAAAAGTGTGTGCCTAAACTGTTACCTGCATTAGGGAAAAGGGAAAAGTGTGTGCCTAAACTGTTACCTGCATTAGGGAAAAGGAAAAGTGTGTGCCTAAACTGTTACCTGCATTAGGGAAAAGGGAAAAGTGTGTCCCTAAACTGTTACCTGCATTAGGGAAAAGGGAAAAGTGTGTGCCTAAACTGTTACCTGCATTAGGGAAAAGGGAAAAGTGTGTGCCTAAACTGTTACCTGCATTAGGGAAAAGGGAAAAGTGTGTGCCTAAACTGTTACCTGCATTAGGAAAAGGGAAAAGTGTGTGCCTAAACTGTTACCTGCATTAGGGAAAAGGGAAAAGTGTGTGCCTAAACTGTTACCTGCATTAGGAAAAGGGAAAAGTGTGTGCCTAAACTGTTACCTGCATTAGGGAAAAGGGAAAAGTGTGTGCCTAAACTGTTACCTGCATTAGGGAAAAGGGAAAAGTGTGTGCCTAAACTGTTACCTGCATTAGGGAAAAGGGAAAAGTGTGTGCCTAAACTGTTACCTGCATTAGGGAAAAGGGAAAAGTGTGTGCCTAAACTGTTACCTGCATTAGGGAAAAGGGAAAAGTGTGTGCCTAAACTGTTACCTGCATTAGGGAAAAGGGAAAAGTGTGTCCCTAAACTGTTACCTGCATTAGGGAAAAGGGAAAAGTGTGTGCCTAAACTGTTACCTGCATTAGGGAAAAGGGAAAAGTGTGTCCCTAAACTGTTACCTGCATTAGGGAAAAGGGAAAAGTGTGTGCCTAAACTGTTACCTGCATTTGGGAAAAGGGAAAAGTGTGTGCCTAAACTGTTACCTGCATTAGGGAAAAGGGAAAAGTGTGTGCCTAAACTGTTACCTGCATTAGGGAAAAGGGAAAAGTGTGTGCCTAAACTGTTACCTGCATTAGGGAAAAGGGAAAAGTGTGTGCCTAAACTGTTACCTGCATTAGGGAAAAGGGAAAAGTGTGTGCCTAAACTGTTACCTGCATTAGGGAAAAGGGAAAAGTGTGTGCCTAAACTGTTACCTGCATTAGGGAAAAGGGAAAAGTGTGTCCCTAAACTGTTACCTGCATTAGGGAAAAGGGTGTGCCTAAACTGTTACCTGCATTAGGGAAAAGGGAAAAGTGTGTGCCTAAACTGTTACCTGCATTAGGGAAAAGGGAAAAGTGTGTGCCTAAACTGTTACCTGCATTAGGGAAAAGGGAAAAGTGTGTGCCTAAACTGTTACCTGCATTAGGGAAAAGGGAAAAGTGTGTGCCTAAACTGTTACCTGCATTAGGGAAAAGGGAAAAGTGTGTCCCTAAACTGTTACCTGCATTAGGGAAAAGGGTGTGCCTAAACTGTTACCTGCATTAGGGAAAAGGAAAAGTGTGTGCCTAAACTGTTACCTGCATTAGGGAAAAGGGAAAAGTGTGTGCCTAAACTGTTACCTGCATTAGGGAAAAGGGAAAAGTGTGTGCCTAAACTGTTACCTGCATTAGAGAAAAGGGAAAAGTGTGTGCCTAAACTGTTACCTGCATTAGGGAAAAGGGAAAAGTGTGTGCCTAAACTGTTACCTGCATTAAGGAAAAGGGAAAAGTGTGTGCCTAAACTGTTACCTGCATTAGGGAAAAGGGAAAAGTGTGTGCCTAAACTGTTACCTGCATTAGGGAAAAGGGAAAAGTGTGTGCCTAAACTGTTACCTGCATTAGGGAAAAGGGAAAAGTGTGTGCCTAAACTGTTACCTGCATTAGGGAAAAGGGAAAAGTGTGTGCCTAAACTGTTACCTGCATTAGGGAAAAGGGAAAAGTGTGTGCCTAAACTGTTACCTGCATTAGGGAAAAGGGAAAAGTGTGTCCCTAAACTGTTACCTGCATTAGGGAAAAGGGAAAAGTGTGTGCCTAAACTGTTACCTGCATTAGGGAAAAGGGAAAAGTGTGTGCCTAAACTGTTACCTGCATTAGGGAAAAGGGAAAAGTGTGTGCCTAAACTGTTACCTGCATTAGGGAAAAGGGAAAAGTGTGTGCCTAAACTGTTACCTGCATTAGGGAAAAGGGAAAAGTGTGTCCCTAAACTGTTACCTGCATTAGGGAAAAGGGAAAAGTGTGTGCCTAAACTGTTACCTGCATTAGGGAAAAGGGAAAAGTGTGTCCCTAAACTGTTACCTGCATTAGGGAAAAGGGAAAAGTGTGTCCCTAAACTGTTACCTGCATTAGGGAAAAGGGAAAAGTGTGTGCCTAAACTGTTACCTGCATTAGGGAAAAGGGAAAAGTGTGTGCCTAAACTGTTACCTGCATTAGGGAAAAGGGAAAAGTGTGTCCCTAAACTGTTACCTGCATTAGGGAAAAAAAGTGTGTGCCTAAACTGTTACCTGCATTAGGGAAAAGGGAAAAGTGTGTGCCTAAACTGTTACCTGCATTAGGGAAAAGGGAAAAGTGTGTGCCTAAACTGTTACCTGCATTAGGGAAAAGGGAAAAGTGTGTGCCTAAACTGTTACCTGCATTAGGGAAAAGGGAAAAGTGTGTGCCTAAACTGTTACCTGCATTAGGGAAAAGGGAAAAGTGTGTCCCTAAACTGTTACCTGCATTAGGGAAAAGTGTGTGCCTAAACTGTTACCTGCATTAGGGAAAAGGGAAAAGTGTGTGCCTAAACTGTTACCTGCATTAGGGAAAAGGGAAAAGTGTGTGCCTAAACTGTTACCTGCATTAGGGAAAAGGGAAAAGTGTGTCCCTAAACTGTTACCTGCATTAGGGAAAAGGGAAAAGTGTGTGCCTAAACTGTTACCTGCATTAGGGAAAAGGGAAAAGTGTGTGCCTAAACTGTTACCTGCATTAGGGAAAAGGGAAAAGTGTGTGCCTAAACTGTTACCTGCATTAGGAAAAGGGAAAAGTGTGTGCCTAAACTGTTACCTGCATTAGGGAAAAGGGAAAAGTGTGTGCCTAAACTGTTACCTGCATTAGGGAAAAGGGAAAAGTGTGTCCCTAAACTGTTACCTGCATTAGGGAAAAGGGTGTGCCTAAACTGTTACCTGCATTAGGGAAAAGGGAAAAGTGTGTGCCTAAACTGTTACCTGCATTAGGGAAAATGGAAAAGTGTGTGCCTAAACTGTTACCTGCATTAGGGAAAAGGGAAAAGTGTGTGCCTAAACTGTTACCTGCATTAGAGAAAAGGGAAAAGTGTGTGCCTAAACTGTTACCTGCATTAGGGAAAAGGGAAAAGTGTGTGCCTAAACTGTTACCTGCATTAGGAAAAGGGAAAAGTGTGTGCCTAAACTGTTACCTGCATTAGGGAAAAGGGAAAAGTGTGTGCCTAAACTGTTACCTGCATTAGGGAAAAGGGAAAAGTGTGTCCCTAAACTGTTACCTGCATTAGGGAAAAGGGAAAAGTGTGTGCCTAAACTGTTACCTGCATTAGGGAAAAGGGAAAAGTGTGTCCCTAAACTGTTACCTGCATTAGGGAAAAGGGAAAAGTGTGTCCCTAAACTGTTACCTGCATTAGAGAAAAGGGAAAAGTGTGTGCCTAAACTGTTACCTGCATTAGGGAAAAGGGAAAAGTGTGTGCCTAAACTGTTACCTGCATTAGGGAAAAGGGAAAAGTGTGTGCCTAAACTGTTACCTGCATTAGGGAAAAGGGAAAAGTGTGTGCCTAAACTGTTACCTGCTTTAGGGAAAAGTGTGTGCATATACTGTTACATGCATTAGGGAAAAGGGAAAAGTGTGTGCCTAAACTGTTACCTGCATTAGGGAAAAGGGAAAAGTGTGTATCTAAACTGTTACCTGCATTAGGGAAAAGGGAAAAGTGTGTGCCTAAACTGTTACCTGCATTAGGGAAAAGGGAAAAGTGTTTTCCCTAAACTGTTACCTGCATTAGGGAAAAGGGAAAAGTGTGTGCCTAAACTGTTACCTGCATTAGGGAAAAGGGAAAAGTGTGTGCCTAAACTGTTACCTGCATTAGGGAAAAGGGAAAAGTGTGTGCCTAAACTGTTACCTGCATTAGGGAAAAGGGAAAAGTGTGTGCCTAAACTGTTACCTGGATTAGGGAAAAGGGAAAAGTGTGTCCCTAAACTGTTACCTGCATTAGGGAAAAGGGTGTGCCTAAACTGTTACCTGCATTAGGGAAAAGGGAAAAGTGTGTGCCTAAACTCTTACCTGCATTAGGGAAAAGGGAAAAGTGTGTGCCTAAACTGTTACCTGCATTAGGGAAAAGGGAAAAGTGTGTGCCTAAACTGTTACCTGCATTGGGGAAAAGGGAAAAGTGTGTGCCTAAACTGTTACCTGGATTAGGGAAAAGGGAAAAGTGTGTCCCTAAACTGTTACCTGCATTAGGGAAAAAGGTGTGCCTGAACTGTTACCTGCATTAGGGAAAAGGGAAAAGTGTGTGCCTAAACTGTTACCTGCATTAGGGAAAAGGGAAAAGTGTGTGCCTAAACTGTTACCTGCATTAGGGAAAAGGGAAAAGTGTGTGCCTAAACTGTTACCTGGATTAGGGAAAAGGGAAAAGTGTGTCCCTAAACTGTTACCTGCATTAGGGAAAAGGGTGTGCCTAAACTGTTACCTGCATTAGGGTAAAGGGAAAAGTGTGTGCCTAAACTGTTACCTGCATTAGGGAAAAGTGTGTGCCTAAACTGTTACCTGCATTAGGGAAAAGGGAAAAGTGTGTGCCTAAACTGTTACCTGCATTAGGGAAAAGGGAAAAGTGTGTGCCTAAACTGTTACCTGCATTAGGGAAAAGGGAAAAGTGTGTGCCTAAACTGTTACCTGCATTAGCGGAAAGGGAAAAGTGTGTGCCTAAACTGTTAACTGCATTAGGGAAGAGTGTGTGCATATACTGTTACCTGCATAAGGGATGGTGGAAAATTGACAAAGGAGCGCAAATTGCAGCTTTTCAGAGAATTCTACACAGTCCCATACAGGAAGGAGCCGGCTTGGAGCAGGTGAGATCCAAAATGACTGAATAGCCATATTATTGTACACTCATTGACCGTTGAAGCAGATGACACACCAGTAGAAGTTGTAATCCTGCTGTGATGGTCTGACGAGTGAGTTATCATTCTTCATGTAGTGTAACCTATACCGGGATATTCAAGCAGATTGTCTATCATCATTGTTACTCGTAGTTCTGGGTTCATGGACCTGTGCAGATGTTACATTGTTCTAGCTTATTTTTCTTATTATTATGATATTATTTATGCTAGGCTAGTTAGGGACATGTAGAGCTACTTCATACATTCATTAAAATGGGTGTAGAGAGTTATACAGGCATTAGTTTATTTTTGTAGCTTAATGAGATATTAGTGCCTGACTAGTACATATCTGACTAGAGAATGTGTGTGTGTGTGTGTGTGTGTGTGTGTGTGTGTGTGTGTGTGTGTGTGTGTGTGTGTGTGTGTGTGTGTGTGACTGTACATGTGTAGTCTCAGCCCAGGAATGAGCAGGGAGATTATAATAATAACAGGGGGAGACAGTGGGGAGAGTCAGAGGGATCAGACTTCTCACTGACTGACTAATATGATATAATGTTGCAAACTCTGAGAACTGTTGCAAACCTGTGTGTATGTGTGTTTTACAACCCAGCTCCCAGTGAAGCGAAGACAGCAGCCTCAGGTACACCTTACAACAGGGAGGCCAGAGACCGACTGTCTGCAAGAAGACATTCATGTCAGTATCTCAACTGACAAACAGCTGTGTACAGGCATTTTTTATTTTTATTATTTTTTTATTTCACCTTTATTTAACCAGGTAGGCTAGTTGAGAACAAGTTCTCATTTGCAACTGCGACCTGGCCAAGATAAAGCAAAGCAGTGTGAACAGACAACACAGAGTTACACATGGAGTAAACAATTAACAAGTCAATAACACAGTAGAAAAAAATGGGCAGTCTATATACAATGTGTGCAAAAGGCATGAGGAGGTAGGCGAATAATACAATTTTGCAGATTAACACTGGAGTGATAAATGATCAGATGGTCATGTATAGGTAGAGATATTGGTGTGCAAAAGAGCAGAAAAGTAAATAAATAAAAGTATAAAAGTATAAAAACAGTATGGGAATGAGGTAGGTGAAAATGGGTGGGCTATTTACCAATAGACTATGTACAGCTGCAGCGATCGGTTAGCTGCTCGGATAGCTGATGTTTGAAGTTGCTGAGGGAGATAAAAGTCTCCAACTTCAGCGATTTTTGCAGTTCGTTCCAGTCACAGGCAGCAGAGTACTGGAACGAAAGGCGGCCAAATGAGGTGTTGGCTTTAGGGATGATCAGTGAGATACACCTGCTGGAGCGCGTGCTACGGATGGGTGTTGCCATCGTGACCAGTGAACTGAGATAAGGCGGAGCTTTACCTAGCATGGACTTGTAGATGACCTGGAGCCAGTGGGTCTGGCGACGAATATGTAGCGAGGGCCAGCCGACTAGAGCATACAAGTCGCAGTGGTGGGTGGTATAAGGTGCTTTGGTGACAAAACGGATGGCACTGTGATAGACTGCATCCAGTTTGCTGAGTAGAGTGTTGGAAGCCATTTTGTAGATGACATCGCCGAAGTCGAGGATCGGTAGGATAGTCAGTTTTACTAGGGTAAGCTTGGCGGCGTGAGTGAAGGAGGCTTTGTTGCGGAATAGAAAGCCGACTCTTGATTTGATTTTCGATTGGAGATGTTTGATGTGAGTCTGGAAGGAGAGTTTGCAGTCTAGCCAGACACCTAGGTACTTATAGATGTCCACATATTCAAGGTCGGAACCATCCAGGGTGGTGATGCTAGTCGGGCATGCGGGTGCAGGCAGCGATCGGTTGAAAAGCATGCATTTGGTTTTACTCGCGTTTAAGAGCAGTTGGAGGCCACGGAAGGAGTGCTGTATGGCATTGAAGCTCGTTTGGAGGTTAGATAGCACAGTGTCCAATGACGGGCCGAAAGTATATAGAATGGTGTCGTCTGCGTAGAGGTGGATCAGGGAATCGCCCGCAGCAAGAGCAACATCATTGATATATACAGAGAAAAGAGTCGGCCCGAGAATTGAGCCCTGTGGCACATGATTAGGCTGTGTATTATGTCTACATTTCTTACTTAAATCAGAATATGCTTATTTGAACACTCTGATCCCAATAAGTGCATCCACACATGATACTTATTGGCAAGAAAAAGTATTAGAACCCTTTGGAATTACCTGGATTTCTGCATAGATTTGACATAAAATGTTAATCTAAGTCACAACAATAGACAAACACAGTCTGCTTAAACTAATAACACACAAACTATACGTTTTCATGTCTTTATTGAACACACTATGTAAACATTCACAGTGCAGGGTGGAAATAGTATGTGAACCCTTGGATTTAATAACTGGTTGACCCTTGTTTTTGCAGCAATAACCTCAACCAAACATTATCTGTAATTGCAGATCAGACCTGCACAACGGTCAGGAGGAATTTTGGACCATTCCTCTTTACAAAACTATATCAGTTTGGCAATATTCTTGGGATGTCTGGTGTGAACCGCTCTTTTGAGGTCATACCACAGCGTCTCAAATCGGTTTGAGGTCAGGAACCTGACTTGGCCACTCCAGAAGGTGTATTTTCTTATGTTGAAGCCATTCTGTTGTTGATTTACTTCTGTGTCTTTTGTCGTTGTCCTGTTGCATCACCTAACTTCTGTTGAGCTTCAATTGGCGGACAGATAGTCTTACATTCTGCTGCAAAATGTCTTGTTAAACTTGGGAATTCATTTTTCAGTCGATGATAGCAAGCTGTCCAGACCCTGAGGCAGCAAAGCAGCCCCAAACCATGACTCTCCCTCCACCATACTTTACAGTGGGGATGAGGATTTGATGTTGGTGTGCTGTGCTTTTTTTCTCCACACAAATGTTGTGTGTTCCTTCTAAACAACTCAACTTTAGTTTAATCTGTCCACAGAATATTTTGCCAGTAGCGCTGTGGAACATCCAGGTGCACTTTTGCAAACTTCAGACGTGCAGCAATGTTTTTTTTGGACAGCAGTGTCTTCTTCCATGGTGTCCTCCCATGAACACCATTCTTGTTTAGTGTTTTACCTATCGTAGACTCGTCAACAGAGATGTTAGCATGTCTTTAGCTGACACTAGGATTCTTCTTAACCTCATTGAACATTCTGCGCTGTGCTCTTGCAGTCATCTTTGACGGCAACTCCTAGGGAGAGTAGCAACAGTGCTGAGCTTTCTCCATTTATAGACGATTTGTCTTACTGTGGACTGATGAACATCAAGGCTTTTAGAGATACTTTTGTAACCATTTCCAGCTCTATGCAAGTCATCAATTCTTAATCTTAGGTGTTTTGAGATCTCATTTCTTCAAGGCATAGTTCACATCAGGCAATGCTTCTTGTGACTCAAATTTTGTGAGTTTTTTTTTGTAGGGCATGGCATCTCTAACCAACATCTCCAATCTCGTCTCATTGATTGGACTCCAGCTTAGCTGACTCCTGACTCCAATTAGCTTTTGGAGAAGTCAATAGTTTAGGGGTTAACATACTTTTTCCAACCTACACTGTGAAAGTTTAAATGATGTATTCAATATAGACAAGAAAAATACAATAATATGTGTGTTATTAGTTGAAGCACACTATGTTTGTCTATTGTTGTGACAGACGAAGATCAGATAAAATGTTATGACCAATTTATGTAGAAATCCAGATAATTCCAAAGGGTTCACATACTTTTTTTTACCTCTGTACATGTGAGCTGGATTTGGGTCTTCGGTCTAGAGTGGGTCCTCTGTAATGTTTCCTATTCTGATTAACTGAAGTTAATGTATGTGCTTTCCGTGGCCTGACTGCATCCACACTGGGCAGAAATATGTTCACAATGGGGCCCTGGCCACCTCACCCAGCTGAACTACACATTACCTCACTGATGTGGGCAAACTCTCAGGTACTTTACAAAAAATATCTCTCTGTCTCTATTGCTGGCTGTCTGTTTTTTAGAGGGGTTCCCTAACCCCAGCACAAACATGATGGTAGGATATTTGGTTAAAAAACAAATTAGAATTGTAAATATTGTTTCTGCCTTCAGCTGATCCTTGGAACATACACACCAGACAGAGCTACAGCCAGTATGAGGGATGGAAGTCCTGGTCTGTCTGTAAGCTGAAGCGTGGAGCTAGACCTCAAACTCCCTCATTCTCAAGCCACTACCCCAGGGCCTACGAGTCTCCTCTTCCAGTAAATACAGAAAGACACAGCAGTCTGATGACCATGTAGTCACTAGTATGTGAAGCTTCCCCACAGGAAAAGGCAAGCCCAAGTGCTAGAATCTTGTGTGCATTAATTTTTACAGTGACAGTGTGTTTAGACAACCTTCATGTAACATTCTATCTCCATAGCAGAGGTCCAAATTTATTCCAAATAAGTTGCATTCATTGGTGTACAGGCAAACTTGCCTATCAAGCCCTCTACTTGTTGTTCTTTGACAAGACAAAGTCTTGTTCAATGTATGAGTTTTGGTACCTCTTACTCTGAATCACATGGTCATATGGGTGAAAAGTTTATTGTGTTGTATGCGTAATGTCTGTCCTGTCAGACTCCATTCTGTTTCTAGGATGAATAGCCAGATGAACCATACCCCTTGCACAAGATTTTCTGTAGACTTCACCCCTACCATCTAGCCACTGACTCAACGAGCCAGCATCGACAGACCCAGATAAGAAGCAGATGACATTAACGACCACATACCCTTCACAAGGAGCAACACCAGACAAACTGGGAGCTTGACTGGACCCATCAAACCCTCGGAATTGGTGAGTCTGTGCAAACTGTGTGTGTGATTGAAACGTGGAGGATGGAGGTTGAAACCGCAATTCATTCTTCAAGAGCACACTTCTCCAGTGAGCCAGTGGCCATCGAAGGGGAGCATTTCCCCACTGAAGTCGGTTTATGACGTCAAACTGAAGTCAAGACCCTGGTGAGGACGACGAGCACACAGATGAGCTTCCCTGAGACGGTTTCTGACAGGCAGAAATTATTCACTTGGCAAACCCACAGTTTCATCAACGTTCCGGGTGGCTTGTCTCAGACAATCCCGCAGGTGAAGAAGCCAGAATTGGAGGTCCTGGGCTGGCATGGTTACATGTGGTCTGTTGTTGTGAGGCTGGTTGGATGTACAGCCAAATTCTCTAAAATGACGTTGGAGGTGGCTTATGGTAGAACATTTAACATTCAATTCTCTAGCAACAGATCTGGTGGACATTCCTGTAGTCAGCACGCTCCTCAAAACTTGAAACATTTGTGGCATTGTGTTGTGTGGCAAAACTGCACATTTTAGACTGGCCTTTTATTGTCCCCAGCGCAAGGTGCATGATCATGCTGTTTAATAAGCTTCTTGATATGCCACACCGGCCAGGTAGATGGATTGTCTTGGCAAAGGAGAAATGCTCACTACAGGGATGTAAAAAAAATTACAGGCTAGTTGAGGTAATCTGTACATGTAGGTGGGGGCAAAGTGACTATACATAGGTAACAAACAAACAGTGAGTAGCAGCAGTGTACAAAAAGGGGGGGGGGGTGAATGTAAATTGTCCGGTGTCGATTTTATGAATTGTTCAGCAGTCTTATGGCTTGGGGGTAGAAGCTGTTGAGGAGTCTTTTGGTCCTAAACTTGGCACTCTGGTCGGTACTGCTTGCCGTGTGGTAGCAGAGACAGTCTATAACTTGGGTGACTGGAGTCTCTCACAATTTTATGGGCTTTCCTCTGACACCGCCTATTATGTAGGTCCTGGATGGCAGGGAGCTTGGACCCAGTGATGTACTGTGTCGTACGCATTACTCTCTGTAGCGACTTACGGTCAGATGCCGAGCAGTTGCCATACCAGGCGGTGATGCAACTGGTCAGGATGTAAACTGTGGAACACAGAGAGACACTTGGACATCAAAAGTTTGAATAATTAAACAATATTTATATTTTTGAGAATGTGGGAGTGGTCCGTGGATACTTAAGGGACAGTCATGTCGAGTGTGTTTCATTTGGCGATCTCATGAAGGACAGGAAACACACATTACTGTGTCTTTGGTTGTGTACACTTCTCAATTATGGGGTTTACATCTAAATTTTGTGAAACGTATATGATTACATATGAAACTATTTGTGAAAAGATGAAATGTGATGTTAGCCTTCTAAATGACAATATGGATTTTCATATGAAGTTTAACTAGTCAGTGGCCACGCCCCCATGAGTACAGACATTTACATCGGCATAATGGATGACCCCCTTCTTCCACAGAGTATAAAATCACCTGTGACAAAATTGACAGTTTATGCCAAAGAGACCCACGGTAAGCCGGAAGTCTCGAATGGTTAATTAAGAAGACTAGAAAACATAGCTGACACTACATATTGAAATGGTTAAGAACTACAACTCTACCAAAGGACAAGATCAGAAAACATGAAGCGGTAGCTACATTTTGAACTGGTTGTTAACGTCCCCACGTTGAAATGGCTAAGAAATCTACAAGCTAAAGAACAACTATTCAGACTGCAGCTGTTTAAATACTTTAGTCCAGTAAATGCATTTCCGAATGGTACTCTGAAGTACCCATTATAACATCTACAAGGACTTCTGGGGAACGCAACCAGAGACTCTCTGATTGAACTATTATCCAGCAGACGGACCAGCGACCACAGAGAGGGACAACAAAGGCATTTATTTGAGTTTTATTTAACCTTTATTTTATGTCTCGGAGGCTGACCAAGGCATCTGTCGTCGACCTGCCCTTTCTGCATCCAAATTGTTTTGGGTCAAGCTTGTGGCCGATGTCTTCCATTATCCAATCGGTGGCATGGGTTAATTCACACTGTTGATAAAATGGGGTAAGGAGTCAAACTGATTGAGGCTTAAGTCATGTTGATGTATGACCTGGTCAGGCATAGAATAACCTTCCGCTATCTAAGACAAATTCAGATTGAGGAATACATTCAAACAGAGCACACAACACCCATGTGCATAACACTCCTCACCTCTCCACCCTGATAGCTGTTGTGTGGTGAATGTTCTGGAACAATATGGTTGTAATTCATCACCAAGTGGGTGCTACACATCGGTGGTGGATAAGGTGTATGTAGAGTGCTTTGAGAGGTCTTTCTGATTTAAACATTTTTTTAACATTTAAACATTCAATTAAACTAAAACAAAAGATAACTTCAAACATTTGACTAATATGGTAGTCAGTATGCAGAAGTGTATGATACCTGTTTGATACATGTTTCAAAATGGATAACTTATCCTGAATATTAGGGACAATTGATAGTGACAATAGATCAAGTATTCCTGGTTGGCTGTGCAACTAGTTAGGTGTTAAGAAAAGAATGTTGGAAAGGATGTCAGCTGCCAAATTCTTATTGACTATCACCCAATTGTCATCTGACAATTGCTACAATTAATAAATAAGGCCCGGGGGGAGGGGGGTATATGCACTTCCCATTTTCTAAATAACCCCCAGTTCACTCCTGGCTTTCCCCCTTTTTTTTGTCTTTCATAGTCCGCAAGTCTCCATCGTATTTCTTCCACTTTCTTCATGCTCATTGTCCCTCCTAGTGGAAACCACCTTCCTTGTGCCACAGTGGGATCTCACTTGTTGTCCCACTAAGCCCAAACCAGATGGGATGTCGTATCACTGCAGAATGCTGTGGTAGCCATGCTGGCTGGTTAAGTGTGCCTTAAATTCTAAATAAATCACAGACAGTGTCACCAGCAAAGCACCCCCACACCATAACACCTCCTCCTCCACGCTTTACGGTGGGAAATACACATGCAGAGATCATCCGTTCAACCACACCGCGTCTCACGAAGACACGGCGGTTGGAACCAAAAATCTACAATTTGGACTCCAGACCAAAGGACACATTTTCCAGATTGACTGACCTTCATGTCTTAATGGTCGAATCTCTTTGCTTATTTCAGCTGTTCTAGCCATAAAATGGACCTTGTCACAACACCACTGATTGGCTCAAACACATTAAGAAGGAAAGAAATTCCACAAATTAACTTTTAACAAGGCACACCTGTTAATTGAAATGCATTCCAGGTGACTACCTCATGAAGCTGGTTGAGAGAATGCCAAGAGTGTGCAAAGCTGTCATCAAGGCAAAGTGTGGCTATTTTAAGAATCTCAAATACAAAATATATTTTGATTTGTTTTAACACTTTTTTAGGTACTAAATGATTCCATGTGTGTTATTTCATAGTTTTGATGTCTTCACTATTATTCTACAATAGAAAATAATACAAATAAATAAATAAAAACTCTTGAATGAGTAGGTGTTCTTTTGACTGGTAAAACATTTGACTGGTAGTGTATTTGTGTGTGTCACATATACACGTGGCATGTGCTTGGGTACCACATTGACATCTCTGATCTGCTCGCCTCAATAAATGAATGGCAGAAAATAGTAGACAGGATTAGCTGTTTGTATCTAGTCTCCTAATAATTGCATAACGGTGCAAGTTAGACACATGTTATCTTTTGTTTGCATGTGAGCATGTCTTTTTTTTGTCGGTCCTGTCAATGTTGAGTGATCACACATGCCTCAGCACACATAGGTTACTTGCCTGCTCGCAAATTTGTGCTAAAAGTGGAAATGTTTCATAGTATTTCTGATTATCTTAACACCCCACCACAATTTACTTTTTTTTTTACAGAAAACCACAGAACCACCACTACAAGATAGGCCTACACTCTGATTAAAAGGTGATATCTACAACCTAAAAGGATTCTTCCACTGTCCCCATAAGAGAACCCTTTTTGGTTTCGGTTGAATCCCTTCTGTGTCTAGGTAGAACCTTTTTGGGATCCATTCCACAGAGGGTTTTACATGGAACCAAAAACACTTCTACCTGGAACAAAAAGGGTTCTCCTTTGGTGACAGCCAAAGAACCCTGTTTTAGAACCCCTTTCTCAAAGAGTGTACTCAACAAGTTTAGCCTGTTAAGTTTACACCATTTCATTCTGTACTCAAACATCTGCCTGGTATTCAAGATAAAACGCAGCATAGTACCACCAACTTTGAAGGTTTTCGTTAACCTCTGCTCAGACTTAAATAGCAGTGTTCCAAGAACCTCTACTAGGGTGACTGTAGTATACTCAAATGGAGAAAAAGGAGACACAAGAGAGTACCCCACACTCATTTTCGATCCCAATGGATCTTTGTTTTCATACTGTATGCGGTCACTCATCACTATCTCCTTTGCCATCTTCTCATGTCTTTTCTTGGAATTTGTCCATACACTCTCTCTCTCACGCACACACACACACACACAACTGTAGCAACGTGTTTACATTTCTCACATTTTAGGCATCCAGCTTTGGCCTTGGATCGATCATGTTGTAATGAGATGGGTACAGAGGTATGTATGTACAGTGCTTTTCAGTGTGGCAGCAAATTAATTGAACAGGAGAAGAGGATGTGGTTGCTTGTGGAGGGAGAGCAGTGTGGGTGGTTGCTAGAACAGCTACAATGATGATGATTGGTTGCTCTGGCTAATCACTTCTTGACTAAAAGAAAGCTAGATTTAGAAATTAGTTCAACCTTGCCACAGTTCAACAGCTGAAAAGCCTTCATTAACATACTCCCAGAGATAACAAGACATTCAGTATTCACTGAATGAAGTAGCCTACCCATCCTCATTTACGATTTCATTCATCAATGAAATAAATTATACTATAGCACGTTCAATGACATTATTATTGTAGAGGACATGTCACACCCTGATCTGTTTTACCTGTCTTGTGCTTGTCTCCACCCCCCTCCAGTTGTTGCCCATCTTCCCCATTAACCCCATGTGCATTTATACCTGTGTTTCTTTTCTTTGTCTGATACCTGTTCGTCTTGTCTCCTCAAGCCTACCAGTGTGTTTTTCGTACACCTGTTTTCCTGAGCCTGTTTTCTAGCTTTCCCAATTTTTGATCGTTCTGCCTGCCCTGACCTTGAGCCTGCCATTCTGTACCTTTTGACACTGCCCTGGATTACTGACCTCTGCCTGCCCTGACTGAGCCTGCCTGCCGCTCTGTACCTTACGGACTCTGCGGTAGACTACCGACCTCTGCCTGCCCATGACCAGTCGGTTGCCTGCCACTCTGTACCTTACGGACTCTGCGGTAGACTACCGACCTCTGCCTGCCCATGACCAGTCTGTTGCCTGCCACTCTGTACCTTACGGACTCTGCGGTAGACTACCGACCTCTGCCTGCCCATGACCAGTCGGTTGCCTGCCGCTCTGTACCTTACGCACTCTGCGGTAGACTACCGACCTCTGCCTGCCCTTGACCAGTCGGTTGCCTGCCGCTCTGTACCTTACGGACTCTGCGGTAGACTACTGACCTCTGCCTGCCCTTGACCAGTCGGTTGCCTGCCGCTCTGTACCTTACGGACTCTGCGGTAGACTACCGACCTCTGCCTGCCCATGACCAGTCGGTTGCCTGCCGCTCTGTACCTTACGGACTCTGCGGTAGACTACCGACCTCTGCCTGCCTTGACCAGTCGGTTGCCTGCCGCTCTGTACCTTACGGACTCTGCGGTAGACTACCGACCTCTGCCTGCCCTTGACCAGTCGGTTGCCTGCCGCTCTGTACCTTACGGACTCTGCGGTAGACTACCGACCTCTGCCTGCCTTGACCAGTCGGTTGCCTGCCACTCTGTACCTTACGGACTCTGCGGTAGACTACCGACCTCTGCCTGCCCATGACCAGTCGGTTGCCTGCCGCTCTGTACCTTACGGACTCTGCGGTAGACTACCGACCTCTGCCTGCCCATGACCAGTCGGTTGCC
This sequence comes from Oncorhynchus nerka, assembly GCF_034236695.1. Taxonomy (NCBI): domain Eukaryota; kingdom Metazoa; phylum Chordata; class Actinopteri; order Salmoniformes; family Salmonidae; genus Oncorhynchus; species Oncorhynchus nerka. The sequence continues at coordinate 64,395,785 of NC_088398.1, read as the reverse complement.
TGCCGCTCTGTACCTTACGGACTCTGCGGTAGACTACCGACCTCTGCCTGCCTTGTCCAGTCGGTTGCCTGCCGCTCTGTACCTTACAGACTCTGCGGTAGACTACCGACCTCTGCCTGCCCATGACCAGTCGTTTGCCTGCCGCTCTGTACCTTACGGACTCTGCGGTAGACTACCGACCTCTGCCTGCCTTGACCAGTCGGTTGCCTGCCGCTCTGTACCTTACGGACTCTGCGGTAGACTACCGACCTCTACCTGCCTTGACCAGTCGGTTGCCTGCCGCTCTGTACCTTACGGACTCTGCGGTAGACTACCGAACTCTACCTGCCCTTGACCAGTCGGTTGCCTGCCGCTCTGTACCTTACGGACTCTGCGGTAGACTACCGACCTCTGCCTGCCCTTGACCAGTCGGTTGCATGCCGCTCTGTACCTTACGGACTCTGCGGTAGACTACCGACCTCTACCTGCCTTGACCAGTCGGTTGCCTGCCGCTCTGTACCTTACGGACTCTGCGGTAGACTACCGACCTCTGCCTGCCCTTGACCAGTCGGTTGCCTGCCGCTCTGTACCTTACGGACTCTGCGGTAGACTACCGACCTCTGCCTGCCCATGACCAGTCGGTTGCCTGCCGCTCTGTACCTTACGGACTCTGCGGTAGACTACCGATCTCTGCCTGCCCATGACCAGTCGGTTGCCTGCCGCTCTGTACCTTACGGACTCTGCGGTAGACTACCGACCTCTGCCTGCCTTGACCAGTCGGTTGCCTGCCGCTCTGTACCTTACAGACTCTGTGGTAGACTACCGACCTCTGCCTGCCCATGACCAGTCGTTTGCCTGCCGCTCTGTACCTTACGGACTCTGCGGTAGACTACCGACCTCTGCCTGCCCTTGACCAGTCGGTTGCCTGCCGCTCTGTACCTTACGGACTCTGCGGTAGACTACCGACCTCTGCCTGCCCTTGACCAGTCGGTTGCCTGCCGCTCTGTACCTTACGGACTCTGCGGTAGACTACCGACCTCTGCCTGCCCTTGACCAGTCGGTTGCCTGCCGCTCTGTACCTTACGGACTCTGCGGTAGACTACCGACCTCTACCTGCCTTGACCAGTCGGTTGCCTGCCGCTCTGTACCTTACGGACTCTGCGGTAGACTACCGACCTCTGCCTGCCCTTGACCAGTCGGTTGCCTGCCGCTCTGTACCTTACGGACTCTGCGGTAGACTACCGACCTCTGCCTGCCCATGACCAGTCGGTTGCCTGCCGCTCTGTACCTTACGGACTCTGCGGTAGACTACCGACCTCTGCCTGCCCTTGACCAGTCGGTTGCCTGCCGCTCTGTACCTTACGGACTCTGCGGTAGACTACCGACCTCTGCCTGCCCTTGACCAGTCGGTTGCCTGCCGCTCTGTACCTTACGGACTCTGCGGTAGACTACCGACCTCTGCCTGCCCATGACCAGTCGGTTGCCTGCCGCTCTGTACCTTACGGACTCTGCGGTAGACTACCGACCTCTGCCTGCCCTTGACCAGTCGGTTGCCTGCCGCTCTGTACCTTACGGACTCTGCGGTAGACTACCGACCTCTGCCTGCCCTTGACCAGTCGGTTACCTGCCGCTCTGTACCTTACGGACTCTGCGGTAGACTACCGACCTCTACCTGCCTTGACCAGTCGGTTGCCTGCCGCTCTGTACCTTACGGACTCTGCGGTAGACTACCGACCTCTGCCTGCCCTTGACCAGTCGGTTGCCTGCCGCTCTGTACCTTACGGACTCTGCGGTAGACTACCGACCTCTGCCTGCCCTTGACCAGTCGGTTGCCTGCCGCTCTGTACCTTACGGACTCTGCGGTAGACTACCGACCTCTGCCTGCCCTTGACCAGTCGGTTGCCTGCCGCTCTGTACCTTACGGACTCTGCGGTAGACTACCGACCTCTGCCTGCCCTTGACCAGTCGGTTGCCTGCCGCTCTGTACCTTACGGACTCTGCGGTAGACTACCGACCTCTGCCTGCCCATGACCAGTCGGTTGCCTGCCGCTCTGTACCTTACGGACTCTGCGGTAGACTACCGACCTCTGCCTGCCCATGACCAGTCGGTTGCCTGCCGCTCTGTACCTTACGGACTATGCGGTAGACTGCCGACCTCTGCCTGCCTTGACCAGTCGGTTGCCTGCCGCTCTGTACCTTACAGACTCTGCGGTAGACTACCGACCTCTGCCTGCCCATGACCAGTCGTTTGCCTGCCGCTCTGTACCTTACGGACTCTGCGGTAGACTACCGACCTCTACCTGCCTTGACCAGTCGGTTGCCTGCCGCTCTGTACCTTACGGACTCTGCGGTAGACTACCGACCTATGCCTGCCCTTGACCAGTCGGTTGCCTGCCGCTCTGTACCTTACGGACTCTGCGGTAGACTACCGACCTCTGCCTGCCTTGACCAGTCGGTTGCCTGCCACTCTGTACCTTACGGACTCTGCGGTAGACTACCGACCTCTGCCTGCCCATGACCAGTCGGTTGCCTGCCGCTCTGTACCTTACGGACTCTGCGGTAGACTACCGACCTCTACCTGCCTTGACCAGTCGGTTGCCTGCCGCTCTGTACCTTACGGACTCTGCGGTAGACTACCGACCTCTGCCTGCCCTTGACCAGTCGGTTGCCTGCCGCTCTGTACCTTACGGACTCTGCGGTAGACTACCGACCTCTGCCTGCCTTGACCAGTCGGTTGCCTGCCGCTCTGTACCTTACGGACTCTGCGGTAGACTACCGACCTCTGCCTGCCCATGACCAGTCGGTTGCCTGCCGCTCTGTACCTTACGGACTCTGCGGTAGACTACCGACCTCTGCCTGCCCATGACCAGTCGGTTGCCTGCCGCTCTGTACCTTACGGACTCTGCGGTAGACTACCGACCTCTGCCTGCCTTGACCAGTCGGTTGCCTGCCGCTCTGTACCTTACAGACTCTGCGGTAGACTACCGACCTCTGCCTGCCCATGACCAGTCGGTTGCCTGCCGCTCTGTACCTTACGGACTCTGCGGTAGACTACCGACCTCTGCCTGCCTTGACCAGTCGGTTGCCTGCCGCTCTGTAACTTACAGACTCTGCGGTAGACTACCGACCTCTGCCTGCCCATGACCAGTCGGTTGCCTGCCGCTCTGTACCTTACGGACTCTGCGGTAGACTACCGACCTCTGCCTGCCTTGACCAGTCGGTTGCCTGCCGCTCTGTACCTTACGGACTCTGCGGTAGACTACCGACCTCTGCCTGCCCTTGACCAGTCGGTTGCCTGCCGCTCTGTACCTTACGGACTCTGCGGTAGACTACCGACCTCTGCCTGCCCATGACCAGTCGGTTGCCTGCCGCTCTGTACCTTACGGACTCTGCGGTAGACTACCGACCTCTGCCTGCCCATGACCAGTCGGTTGCCTGCCGCTCTGTACCTTACGGACTCTGCGGTAGACTACCGACCTCTGCCTGCCTTGACCAGTCGGTTGCCTGCCGCTCTGTACCTTACGGACTCTGCGGTAGACTACCGACCTCTGCCTGCCTTGACCAGTCGGTTGCCTGCCGCTCTGTACCTTACAGACTCTGCGGTAGACTACCGACCTCTGCCTGCCCATGACCAGTCGGTTGCCTGCCGCTCTGTACCTTACGGACTCTGCGGTAGACTACCGACCTCTGCCTGCCTTGACCAGTCGGTTGCCTGCCGCTCTGTAACTTACAGACTCTGCGGTAGACTACCGACCTCTGCCTGCCCATGACCAGTCGGTTGCCTGCCGCTCTGTACCTTACGGACTCTGCGGTAGACTACCGACCTCTGCCTGCCCTTGACCAGTCGGTTGCCTGCCGCTCTGTACCTTACGGACTCTGCGGTAGACTACCGACCTCTGCCTGCCCTTGACCAGTCGGTTGCCTGCCGCTCTGTACCTTACGGACTCTGCGGTAGACTACCGACCTCTGCCTGCCCATGACCAGTCGGTTGCCTGCCGCTCTGTACCTTACGGACTCTGCGGTAGACTACCGACCTCTGCCTGCCCATGACCAGTCGGTTGCCTGCCGCTCTGTACCTTACGGACTCTGCGGTAGACTACCGACCTCTGCCTGCCCATGACCAGTCGGTTGCCTGCCGCTCTGTACCTTACGGACTCTGCGGTAGACTACCGACCTCTGCCTGCCTTGACCAGTCGGTTGCCTGCCGCTCTGTACCTTACAGACTCTGCGGTAGACTACCGACCTCTGCCTGCCCATGACCAGTCGGTTGCCTGCCGCTCTGTACCTTACGGACTCTGCGGTAGACTACCGACCTCTGCCTGCCTTGACCAGTCGGTTGCCTGCCGCTCTGTAACTTACAGACTCTGCGGTAGACTACCGACCTCTGCCTGCCCATGACCAGTCGGTTGCCTGCCGCTCTGTACCTTACGGACTCTGCGGTAGACTACCGACCTCTGCCTGCCCTTGACCAGTCGGTTGCCTGCCGCTCTGTACCTTACGGACTCTGCGGTAGACTACCGACCTCTGCCTGCCCTTGACCAGTCGGTTGCCTGCCGCTCTGTACCTTACGGACTCTGCGGTAGACTACCGACCTCTACCTGCCTTGACCAGTCGGTTGCCTGCCGCTCTGTACCTTACGGACTCTGCGGTAGACTACCGACCTCTGCCTGCCCTTGACCAGTCGGTTGCCTGCCGCTCTGTACCTTACGGACTCTGCGGTAGACTACCGACCTCTGCCTGCCTTGACCAGTCGGTTGCCTGCCGCTCTGTACCTTACGGACTCTGCGGTAGACTACCGACCTCTGCCTGCCCATGACCAGTCGGTTGCCTGCCGCTCTGTACCTTACGGACTCTGCGGTAGACTACCGACCTCTGCCTGCCCATGACCAGTCGGTTGCCTGCCCCTCTGTACCTTACGGACTCTGCGGTAGACTACCGACCTCTGCCTGCCTTGACCAGTCGGTTGCCTGCCGCTCTGTACCTTACAGACTCTGCGGTAGACTACCGACCTCTGCCTGCCCATGACCAGTCGGTTGCCTGCCGCTCTGTACCTTACGGACTCTGCGGTAGACTACCGACCTCTGCCTGCCCTTGACCAGTCGGTTGCCTGCCGCTCTGTACCTTACGGACTCTGCGGTAGACTACTGACCTCTGCCTGCCCTTGACCAGTTGGTTGCCTGCCCCTCTGTACCTTACGGACTCTGCGGTAGACTACCGACCTCTACCTGCCTTGACCAGTCGGTTGCCTGCCGCTCTGTACCTTACGGACTCTGCGGTAGACTACTGACCTCTGCCTGCCCTTGACCAGTCGGTTGCCTGCCGCTCTGTACCTTACGGACTCTGCGGTAGACTACCGACCTCTACCTGCCTTGACCAGTCGGTTGCCTGCCGCTCTGTACCTTACGGACTCTGCGGTAGACTACCGACCTCTGCCTGCCCTTGACCAGTCGGTTGCCTGCCGCTCTGTACCTTACGGACTCTGCGGTAGACTACCGACCTCTGCCTGCCCTTGACCAGTCGGTTGCCTGCCGCTCTGTACCTTACGGACTCTGCGGTAGACTACCGACCTCTACCTGCCTTGACCAGTCGGTTGCCTGCCGCTCTGTACCTTACGGACTCTGCGGTAGACTACTGACCTCTGCCTGCCCTTGACAAGTCGGTTGCCTGCCGCTCTGTACCTTACGGACTCTGCGGTAGACTACCGACCTCTGCCTGCCCTTGACCAGTCGGTTGCCTGCCGCTCTGTACCTTACGGACTCTGTGGTAGACTACCGACCTCTGCCTGCCCTTGACCAGTCGGTTGCCTGCCGCTCTGTACCTTACGGACTCTGCGGTAGACTACCGACCTCTACCTGCCCATGACCAGTCGGTTGCCTGCCGCTCTGTACCTTACGGACTCTGCGGTAGACTACTGACCTCTGCCTGCCCTTGACCAGTCGGTTGCCTGCCGCTCTGTACCTTACGGACTCTGCGGTAGACTACCGACCTCTGCCTGCCCTTGACCAGTCGGTTGCCTGCCCGTTTTATACATTAACGTCTGTGATTCGAACTGTCTGAATCGGAGTCTTATCCTGAGACGTGAGACTGTAATCATTGAATGAAGTAGCGTACCCATCCACATTCACAATTTAATTTATCAATTAGATAAATAATACTAGCACATACAGTTACAATATTGTAGAATAGGCCACTCCTGTATGCACAGTATATTAGGATACCGTTATGACATCATTGGTTCTTGTCAGGCATGATTTTAAGGTCTTTGATCTAATGTTGTATGTCGTACCTCGTTCCCCTGTCGTACCTCGTTCCCCTTCCCAGTGAAAAGTAGTTATGCATTCAGTTTGAGTGTGAATGTGTAGGCCTAGTGACAGCGGAAAAATAAACCCATAGCTCCAGCACACAATGGCATGTAAGGGTAGTGTATTACAATGTAAAATATGTCAATATTCTTTAGCACCACGTGTGTATATTTTCATTTACAATTTAATTAATTCATGAAAGAAATAATACTAATACTAGCACATCAAATTACATTATTATTGTAGACTGGCCTACTCCCCTATCGACACAGTAAATAATATTGCCTACGTGCTTTTGGCAATACGTTATCAACTTATCAACAAAAAGTGATTATTTTCAAGTTAACCAAATTTGCCTTATCAACACCTAAATATTTCCTAGCGACATCACAACTTAAATAAAGTCTACTTACTCCTCAATCGGATCAAGGACATCTTGGTAATTATTTTCCTCATCTCTAAGGAAACAATCTGGTGCAGACACTCTCGAAAATTGCATCTGGTCACTGCTATCTGGATTCCTTAGGACATCCCTACCCTGAACCCTAACAATAACCCTTACCTAACACTAAACTTAACCATTTACATTTATATTTGATTGATGTAGGGACATCCCAAGGATCCCGAATAGCACAGACCCTATGGGAAAGCCTATGAACTCCTCTATTCGACTGAAAGCCACGGACACAACTCTTATTGATTGTCTGATGTCTGCTACTGGGAACTGGTAACACAGTCTGTGATTGGCTAACAACATTTAGATCTGTGTACAGCGAGATAAGATAACATGAGGTGTTTAGGGAAGGACAGATTACCTATAGATTGGACATATTCTTTTCTAGGCAATTAGCAATAAATACACAAGCCGTAGGCTACACTATGGCTCAAGGTGACTACTTTGGAATGTCGGCTTTCACGGGGAAAACGGTTTCTAACATTCATGGTTGAGATTTAATTCATATAAACTATGATTTTCATTAACACGCAGTTGTCACACAGATGTTAGTAAGGCATTGGTATCAGACTGTCACATATACTCCCTCTCCGGCGCTCGAGGTCACCAGGCTGCTCATTATTACGCACACCTGTCACCATCCACCATTACATGCACCAGCACCTTATCAGACTTACCTGGACTCAATCACCTGCCTAATTACCTTCCCTACATTTTGTTCTTTCCTAGGTGTTATTGATTCTGTTTCATGTCAGAATGCTTTTTTTCTTGTTTTGTTCCATGTTTGTGTATTTATTAAATTATTCACTCCCAGTACTTGCTTCCCGACTCCCAGCGTACATGTTACACAGAGGTTCAATGGTAGGTGACAGCCACATGGTGGTACAGTTGCCTAGGCTTAATTCTGGCACATATCACCCCCCATACCAGATCGACTATACTACTTAGCTAAACTATGAATGCCGTGAATAATCAAGTCAATAAATGTTGGGTAGTTAGTTAGATATCATAAAGTAAATATACTGGCAAGTGCAATGTATTAGTAGCCAACTAATGTTACAGTAGGTAGCTAACATAACATATGATTACAGCAGTAATGTACTGGGTATGTGGTTCATAAGGATAGCGTAGCTAACAAATTGTCAGCCAACATAACATGTAACGTAACTTATAACTTTATTACATTGATCAACATTTGTCATAATTAGTTAAAGCAACAAATGTACTTCCGGCGCCGACTGAGATGGCCGCCTCGCTTCGCGTTCCTAGGAAACTATGCAGTTTTTTGTTTTTTTACGTGTTATTTCTTACATTAGTACCCCAGGTCATCTTAGGTTTCATTACATACAGTCGAGAAGAACTACTGAATATAAGATCAGCGCCAACTCACCATCAGTACGACCAAGAATATGTTTTCCGCGACGCGGATCCGGTGTTCTGCCTTACAAACAGGACAACGGAATGGATGGCATGCAGCGACCCAAGGAAACGACTCCGAAAAAGAGGGAAACGAGGCGGTGTTCTGGTCAGACTCCGGAAAAAGGGCACATCGCGCACCACTCCCCAGCATTCTTCTTGCCAATGTCCAGTCTCTTGACAACAAGGTTGACGAAATCCGAGCAAGGGTAGCATTCCAGAGGGACATCAGAGACTGCAACGTTCTCTGCTTCACAGAAACATGGCTTACTGGGAAGACGCTATCCGAGGCGGTGCAGCCAACGGGTTTCTCCACGCATCGCGCCGACAGAAACAAACATCTTTCTGGTAAGAAGATGGCGGGGGCGTATGCCTCATGACTAACGAGACATGGTGTGATGAAGGAAACATACAGGAACTCAAATCCTTCTGTTCACCTGATTTAGAATTCCTCACAATCAAATGTAGACCGCATTATCTTCCAAGAGAATTCTCCTCGATTATAATCACAGCCTTATATATCCCCCAAGCAGACACATCGATGGCTCTGAACGAACTTTATTTAACTCTTTGCAAACTGGAAACCATTTATCCGGAGGCTGCATTCATTGTAGCTGGGGATTTTAACAAAGCTAATCTGAAAACAAGACTCCCTAAATTTTACCAGCATATCGATTGCGCAACCAGGGGTGGTAATACCTTGGATCATTGTTACTCTAACTTCCGCGACGCATATAAGGCCCTGCCCCGCCCCCCTTTCGGAAAAGCTGACCACGACTCCATTTTGCTGATCCCTGCCTACAGGCAGAAACTAAAACAAGAGGCTCCCACGCTGAGGTCTGTCCAACGCTGGTCAGACCAAGCTGACTCCACACTCCAAGACTGCTTCCATCACGTGGACTGGGACATGTTTCGTATTGCGTCAGATGGAAATATTGACGAATACGCTGATTCGGTGTGCGAGTTCATTAGAACGTGCGTCGAAGATGTCGTTCCCATAGCAACGATAAAAACATTCCCAAACCAGAAACCTTGGATTGATGGCAGCATTCGCGTGAAACTGAAAGCGCGAACCACTGCTTTTAATCAGGGCAAGGTGTCTGGTAATATGTCCGAATATAAACAATGCAGCTATTCCCTCCACAAGGCTATTAAACAAGCTAAGCGTCAGTACAGAGACAAAGTGGAATCTCAATTCAATGGCTCAGACACAAGAGGCATGTGGCAGGGTCTACAGTCAATCACGGACTACAAGAAGAAACCCAGCCCAGTCACGGACCAGGATGTCTTGCTCCCAGGCAGACTAAATCACTTTTTGCCCGCTTTGAGGACAATACAGTGCCACTGACACGGCCTGCAACGAAAACATGCGGTCTCTCCTTCACTGCAGCCGAGGTGAGTAAGACATTTAAACGTGTTAACCCTCGCAAGGCTGCAGGCCCAGACGGCATCCCCAGCCGCGCCCTCAGAGCATGCGCAGACCAGCTGGCGGTGTGTTTACGGACATATTCAATCAATCCCTATACCAGTCTGCTGTTCCCACATGCTTCAAGAGGGCCACCATTGTTCCTGTTCCCAAGAAAGCTAAGGTAACTGAGCTAAACGACTACCGCCCGTAGCACTCACTTCCGTCATCATGAAGTGCTTTGAGAGACTAGTCAAGGACCATATCACCTCCACCCTACCTGACACCCTAGACCCACTCCAATTTGCTTACCGCCCAAATAGGTCCACAGACGATGCAATCTCAACCACACTGCACACTGCCCTAACCCACCTGGACAAGAGGAATACCTATGTGAGAATGCTGTTCATCGACTACAGCTCGGCATTCAATACCATAGTACCCTCCAAGCTCGTCATCAAGCTCGAGACCCTGGGTCTCGACCCCGCCCTGTGCAACTGGGTACTGGACTTCCTGACGGGCCGCCCACAGGTGGTGAGGGTAGGCAACAACATCTCCTCCCCGCTGATCCTCAACACGGGGGCCCCACAAGGGTGCGTTCTGAGCCCTCTCCTGTACTCCCTGTTCACCCACGACTGCGTGGCCATGCACGCCTCCAACTCAATCATCAAGTTTGCGGACGACACAACAGTGGTAGGCTTGATTACCAACAACGACGAGACGGCCTACAGGGAGGAGGTGAGGGCCCTCGGAGTGTGGTGTCAGGAAAATAACCTCACACTCAACGTCAACAAAACTAAGGAGATGATTGTGGACTTCAGGAAACAGCAGAGGAACACCCCCTATCCACATCGATGGATCAGTAGTGGAGAGGGTAGCAAGTTTTAAGTTCCTCGGCATACACATCACAGACAAACTGAATTGGTCCACTCACACTGACAGCGTCGTGAAGAAGGCGCAGCAGCGCCTCTTCAACCTCAGGAGGCTGAAGAAATTCGGCTTGTCACCAAAAGCACTCACAAACTTCTACAGATGCACAATCGAGAGCATCCTGGCGGGCTGTATCACCGCCTGGTACGGCAACTGCTCCGCCCTCAACCGTAAGGCTCTCCAGAGGGTAGTGAGGTCTGCACAACGCATCACCGGGGGCAAACTACCTGCCCTCCAGGACACCTACACCACCCGATGTTACAGGAAGGCCATAAAGATCATCAAGGACATCAACCACCCGAACCACTGCCTGTTCACCCCGCTATCATCCAGAAGGCGAGGTCAGTACAGGTGCATCAAAGCTGGGACCGAGAGACTGAAAAACAGCTTCTATCTCAAGGCCATCAGACTGTTAAACAGCAATCACTAACATTGAGTGGCTGCTGCCAACACACTGTCATTGACACTGACCCAACTCCAGCCACTTTAATAATGGGAATTGATGGGAAATGATGTAAATATATCACTAGCCACTTTAAACAATGCTACCTTATATAATGTTACTTACCCTACATTATTCATCTCATATGCATATGTATATACTGTACTCTAGATCATCGACTGCATTCTTATGTCACTAGCCACTTTAACTATGCCACTTTGTTTACTTTGTCTACATACTCATCTCATATGTATATACTGTACTCGATACCATCTACTGTATGCTGCTCTGTACCATCACTCATTCATATATCCTTATGTACATATTCCTTATCCCCTTACACTGTGTATAAGACAGTAGTTTTGGAATTGTTAGTTAGATTACTTGTTGGTTATCACTGCATTGTCGGAACTAGAAGCACAAGCATTTCGCTACACTCGCATTAACATCTGCTAACCATGTGTATGTGACAAATACAATTTGATTTGATTTGATTTGAATTTGGATCCGCTCTCAGCTGCATATTTTCTTCAAAATTGAAAACGTTGTGAAGCCACGCCCATTTTCTGAAGAATTGGATTATGGGAAATCGTGTCCATTGCTTGTATACTTCGTATTTTAGTGAATGTAGTACGACATCCGGGAACTTTTCACATACTAACTATATCCATACCATGGCAAAGCATACTACATACTCGAATCACATCACAAATAGTATTGTTAGTATGAGTATTACAACACAGCTTTTTGTTTTAACTTTAACAGACCTTCACTGACATGAAGGTAGGCTATTTAAAGAGTGCATGGTGGGGAAATTGACAGACAATCTATGGATATAGCAAACTATAGCCAAATCTTGTCTGTCAAACAGGTAAGCCTATCTCTTATTTCTTTAATAGGAATAAATAGGCTCCAACACAAAGCCCTCTTGATGTTAGTGAAGTCGAATGAAAATGAAGACGGTTTGAAATTAATTATACCCACTCGAATTTGCCTACTTTCAGCACAATGAACTGTCAATTTCCAATTGATTGTGCCGCGACTGCTGCTTCAAGTTTCAGGACCACAATGTAAGTTACTCAAATCTGGCTTATTGTGAGGTCAATAACTCAGACAAAAAGGCCTACATCATGGGCAATAAACATATTGTTTTTAATCAAATAAACTAAAGTAATAGCAAGCTATCAATGTTGACCTCAGGTCATCCTTCTCATCTTCCCACTCTCCATATCAAACTGAAAAGAATATACAGTGCATTCGGAAAGTGTTTAGACCACTTGACATTTTCAACATTTTGTTACGTAACAGCCTCATACTAAAATGGATTAAATACATTTTTGTCCTCATCAATCTACACACAATACCCCATAAATGGTTTTAAAAAGTAAGGCCCGCGTCCATAGAGATACATAACAGCTATCCAGCAGTACTACACCAGCACCTGTCGACGACAAGTTGTTCTGCTTCCACGAGCACATCCAATGCTAGTATCAGTAATTCAACATTTGTTGTTAGCCCAGCTAGCATGGATACTGACAGTTGTGAATCTTATGCAGCCAAAGGGCTACTGATCCCTTACCCAGGAAAGCACCGAACAACAGACAGGGACATTGGACCATCGAAGAGGCGCAAATATGATGAGAACTACATTGATTTGGGGTTCACTTACATTGGGAGTAGTGCCTTTCCTCAGCCACAGTGTGTTAATATCTATCTCACAACCAGATGAAAACTTCACTCTTGCGCAGACATTTTGAAAAAACATATCAACTTGAAAAATAAGCCATGGGAGTTTTTTGAATGAGAATTGAGAAGACTTTAGAGTATTAAGACATGTATAAAAGCACAGATACCATTAATAAGAAGGAACTAGAAGCGTCTTATATGGTGAGCTACTGAGTGGCTAGGACAGGTAAGCACCATACTATTGTGGAGGACTTCATTCTTCCTGCTGCCCGGATATGGATGGAACAATGCTTGGGGGAAAGTCCAAAAAACCTACACCGACAATGACTCCATTCACGACGCATCAGTGACATGGCAGGAGATGTTTTGAAACAATTACTGCTTTGCATACAAGCCAGTGAAATCTATGCGTTACAGCTGGATGAGTCAACAGACATGGCACAGCTCCTGGTATATGTATGTCCGTTACATTTATGTGGGGTCAATTAAAGAAGACATCCTCTTCTGGAAACCAGGACAACAGGAGACAATATTTATAAAAGTACTGGGCAGCTTTGTGACATCAAATGGACTTTGATGGTCAAGATGTGTTGGTATCTGGTATCTGGACCCTCTCTTTCTAAAATTATCTGCCGAAATTGTTGCAACCCCTGTTACTAACCTGTTCAAACTCTCTTTCGTATCGTCTGAGATTCCCAAAGATTGGAAAGCTGCCGCGGTCATCCCCCTCTTCAAAGGTGGTGACACTCTAGACCCAAACTGCTACAGACCTATATCTATCCTACCCTTTCTTTCTAAGGTCGTCGAAAGCCAAGTTAACAAACAGATGACCGACCATTTCGAATCCCATCCTACCTTCTCCGCTATGCAATCTGGTTTCAGAGCTGGTCGTGGGTGCACCTCAGCCACACTCAAGGTCCTAAACGATATCATAACCGCCATCGATAAGAGACATTACTGTGCAGCCGTATTCATCGACCTGGCGAAGGCTTTCGACTCTGTCAATCACCACATTCTTATTGGCAGACTCGACAGCCTTGATTTCTCAAATGATTGCCTCGCCTGCTTAACCAACTACTTCTCTGATAGAGTTCAGTGTGTCAAATCGGACCTCTGGCAGTCTATATTGGGGTGCCACAGGGTTCAATTCTCGGGCCGACTCTCTTCTCTGTATACATCAATGATGTCGCTCTTGCTGCTGGTGATTCTCTGATCCACCTCGATGCAGACGACACCATTCTGTATACTTCTGGCCCCTCTTTGGACACTGTGCTAACTAACCTCCAGACGAGCTTCAATGCCATACAACTCTCCTTCCCTGGCCTCCAACTGCTCTTAAATGCAAGTAAACTAAATGCATGCTATTCAAACGATCACTGCCCGCACCTGCCCGCCCGTCCAGCATCACTACTCTGGACGGCTCTGACTTAGAATACGTGGACAACTACAAATGCCTAGGTGTCTGGCTAGACTGTAAACACTCCTTCCAGACTCACATTAAGCATCTCCAATCCAAAATTAAATCTAGAATCGGATTCCTATATCGCAACAAAGCATCCTTCACTCATGCTGCCAAACATACCCTCGTAAAACTGACCATCCTACTGATCCTCAACTTCGGCGATGTCATCTATAAAATAGCCTCCAACACTCTACTCAAGAAATTGGATGCAGTCTATCACAGTGCTATCCGTTTTGTCACCAAAGCCCCATACACTACCCACCACTGTGACCTGTTTGCTCTTGTTGGTTGGCCCTCGCTTCATACCCATCGCCAAACCCACTGGCTCCAGGTTATCTACAAGTCTCTGCTAGGTAAAGCCCCGCCTTATCTCAGCTCACTGGTCAACATAGCAACACCCACTCGTAGCACGCGCTCCAGCAGGTATATCTCACTGGTCACCCCCAAAGCCAATTCCTCCTTTGGTCGCATTTCCTTCCAGTTCTCTGCTGCCAATGACTGGAACGAACTGCAAAAATCACTGAAGCTGGAGAATCATATCTCCCTCACTAGCTTTAAGCACCAGCTGTCAGAGCAGCTCACAGATCACTGCACCTGTACATAGCCAATCTGTAAACAGCCCATCTATCTACCTCATCCCCACACTGTATTTATTTATTTATTTTGCTCCTTCGCACCCCAGTATCTCTACTTGCACATTCATCTTCTGCACATCTACCATTCCAGTGTGTAATTGCTATATTTTAATTACTTCGCCACCATGGCCTATTTATTGCCTTAAATACCTTATCTTACCCCCTTTGCACTCACTGTATATAGACTTTTTGTTTTATTTTTTCTACTGTATTATTGACTGTATATTTTGTTTATTCCATGTGTAACTCTATGTTGTTGTATTTGTCGAATTGCTATGCTTTATCTTGGCTAGGTCACAGTTGCAAATGAGAACTTGTTGTCAACTGCCCTACCTGGTTAAATAAAGGTGAAATAAAATAAATACAAATAAATCTGTACTGATAGCGCAAAAGCCATGACAGAGACACATAGTGGAGTGGTAACGCGCATGCAAGCAGTTGCTCCCGACGCCACTTGGGTACACTGCAGCATCCACCGATAGGCTCTTGCTGCCAAGGGAATGCCTGAAAGAAAGTTTTGGACACTACAGTGAAAATGGTTAACTCTGTTAACCTGTTGCTTCTACTCGGGACGCTTGCGTCCCAACTAGAGCTCTGGAAATGCAAATGCGCTACGCTAAATGCTAATAGTATTAGTTAAAACTCAAAAGTTCATTAAAATACACATGCAGGGTATCGAATTAAAGCTACACTCGTTGTGAATCCAGGCAACAAGTCAGATTTTTAAAATGCTTTTCGGCGAAAGCATGAGAAGCTATTATCTGATAGCATGCAACACCCCAAAAGACCCACAGGGGACGTAAACAAAATAATTAGCATTTCGGCGTTACACAAACCGCACAATAAAATAGAAAACATTCATTACCTTTCACCATCTTCTTTGTTGGCACTCCTAGATGTCCCATAAACACTATTTGGGTCTTTATTTCGATTAAATCGGTCCATATAAAGCCTAGATATCGTTATATGTAGACTGTGTGATAAACGAAAAAAAACATTGTTTCAAAACGTAACGTCATTTTTAAAATTCAAAAAGTCGACGATAAACTTTCACAAAACACTTCGAAATACGTTTGTAATGCAACTTTAGGTATTAGTAAACGTTAATAAGCGATAAAATTCATCAGGAGGCGATGTAAAGATCATTAGCTGTCCGTCTGGAAAAATGTCCGGCTAGAAACTCAACGAAAATATCCGGTCCTAGACCGGATTAGATACGGTGTCCTGTATGTGTTTGACCAAGAAAAAACTCGAAGGGAAATGACAAGACTCTAGACACCCTGTGGAAGCTGTAGGTACTGCAACCTCAGTCAATTAATTGTGGTTCACGTTTATCAATGGGTTCAAGTAGCGCATGGATATATTTTCCCCATTTTCAGTGATCAGTTTTTCCTGTGCTTTTCGATGTAAATGCCGTTCTGGTAAAGCCACAGCAGTGATTTAACCAGTTTTTTAAACGTCTGAGTGTTTTCTATCCACACAGACTAAGCAAATGCATATACTATATTCCTGGCATGAGTAGCAGGGCGCTGAAATGTTGCGCGATTTTTAACAGAATGTTCAAAAAAGTAGAGGGTCGACTGAAGAGGTTAATTAAAGCAAGACCACTGAACTCGTGTATTTCTCTGCACTATACAATGATATGGGCAGTGACCATGTAAAGTTTTTACAACATACAGAAGTGCTCTGGTTATAAAAGTATTGACAGTATTGATTCCAAAAAGTCTATTTACTTGGCACCATCGATTTCAGTAATCCACTCGTTAAACTTTGTTCAAACAAGTCAGACTACGTTTCTATTTAATCCTCAGGTATCCTAAAATGTAAATAAACTATAAAATTTCATACGGAAAGAAGTATGTTCAATAGAAAAGTAAAATTAGTAAGCGCGCATCCTCCTCACCGCACGACAACAGACTGATTTTGAACCGGGAGTCTTTGTACAAAAACTCAATTCTTGCTAGTTTTTGAAGAAACAAGCCTGAAACAATGAACGAAGACTGTTGACATCTAGTGGAAGCCATAGGAATTGCAATCTAGAACCCATAGCTTTCCACTATAAGAGCCTGGGAACTCAAAAACATAATAATTCTGGTTGGTTTTTCATTGGAATTTCGATTGTGTCATAGTCTCAGACATTATTTTAAAATTTCTAGAAATTTCAACGTGTTTTCTATCCAATGCTACCAATTATATGCATATCCTGGCTTCTGGGCCTGAGTAACAGGCAGTTTACTTTGGGAACGTCAGTCAGGCGGAAATTCAGGAAAATGAACAAGGACAACACACAGGTTTTTCCATCGTATGATTTTTTGGTGTGCAAATGAACTGAAGCTTACGGACAATGTCAAATGTGATATAGCGAAGCACCTGAGTGAGTTGGGTGCGCAATTAGGCAGTTACTTTCACAAAACAGATGACACAAACAACTGGATTCGTTATCCCTTTCATGCCCTGCCTCCAGTCCACTTACCGATATCTGAACAAGAGAGCCTCATCGAAATTGCAACAAGCAGTTCTGTGAAAATGTAATTGAAATCAGAAGCCACTGCCAGATTTCTGTTAAGACACTGATGCCCTTTGCAACCACGTACCTATGTGAGAGTGGATTCTCAGCCCTTACTAGCATGAAAACTAAATAAAGGCACAGACTGTGTGTGGAAAGTAATTTAAGACTGAGACTCTCGCCAATACAACCCAACATTGCAGAGTTATGTGCATCCTTTCAAGCACAGCCTTCTCATTAACCTGTGGTGAGTTATTCACAATTTTCGATGAACAAATAAGGTTTTATATGTAAGATGGTTAAATAAAGAGCAAAATGATTGATTATTATTATATTATTATTTGTGCCCTGGTCCTATAAGAGCTCTTTGTCATTTCCCACAAGCTGGGTTGTGACAAAAACTCACACTCATTCTTAAGTTTAATACATGTATCGTATAGTGTGTGTGTGGCAGGTTTACAATGATGGCAAAAAAGGAGGTACGCAGCTGGTAGGTATGCAGCTGGAAGTTGAATGCTTGAAGGGATACGGGACTATAAAACGTTTGGGAACCACTGTTCTAAACCATTGCTTTCTACTACATATAATAAGATAATTAAAATCTATCTATACATTAAAAATCAATGTCTATCAGAATTCCAGTCATTCCAATAAATGTTATACCCCTTGATCTTCAAGAATAGGTCTTGGATATATGGAAGTATAGATTAGCCAAATTGTTTTACCTGAACATAACCCCAAAACTAAGGACTTATTAGACAGCCCTAAGTCTTTTGTTTATTTTAAAGGGAAAATCCACAGATGAAACAATAGCAAAATGGACCCCCCCCACCTCTGTTTTTGTAAAAAGCTGAGGGATGGGCCTGGAGAAATGTAACCACTCTCAGATTAATAGTCAGAGCTATGGATGCGAGGACTGACCATCCATGATATCAAAATTATTGTTTTAAGCATGTTATGAGGCTATACAGTGTTTGTTTACATTTACAATGTTTACAATGTAAGGAAGTCTGTGTGTAGCTGGTGTATAGGAGTCAGGCACAGGACAGCATATATGAGTAATTAAACGTATTTTACTCAACATATATAAATGCAATACAAAAACAGAGCCCACATTAACGGGCCTTCCTACATACAAACAATCTCTAACAAAAAACCATTGGGGAACAGAGGGTTAAATAATTTGATTGAAACCAGGTGTGTAAAACAAAAACAAAACAAATGGAAGATGAAAAGTGGTTTGGCGATGGCTAAAAGGCCGGTGACGTCGACCACCGAACAAGGAGAGAGACCGACTTCGGCGGAAATCGTGACAGTACCCCCCCCTTGACGCGCGGCTCCAGCAGCATGCTGGCACCGACCTCGGGGACGACCCAGAGGACGAGGCGCAGGGCGATCCAGGTGGAGACGGCGGAAGTCCTGCAGCAAAGAATGGTTCAGGACGTCCTCCACCGGCACCCAGCATCTCTCCTCCGGACCGTACCCCTCCCACTCCACGAGGTACTGAGGGCCCCTCGCCCGACGCCTCGAGTCCAGGCTCACTGCCTCGAGTCCAGCCTCACTGCGATGACGGTCGGCGCTCGCGTTCTGCCGCCTCACGGCCCATTGCAAGTGCACATGGGCGGCGCACCAGGTCTCCTCTGAGCGCTTAAACCATTCGTCCACCGCAGGAGCTTCGATCTGGCTCTGATGCCAAGGTGCCAGAACCGGCTGATACCCCAACACACACTGGAAGGGAGAGAGGTTAGTGGAGGAGTGGCGGAGTGAGTTTTGGGCCAGGGGATTAACACCGCCCACTCCCCCGGCCGGTCCTGGCAATATGACCGCAGAAACTTACCCACATCCTGGTTTACTCTCTCCACCTGCCCATTACTCTCGGGGCGAAAAACTGCGGTGAGGCTGACTGATAGAGGAAAATATAGTTTAGATGATCAATTATGTATACATTAATGATTAGAACCATTTATGCTAATACTATTATGTTATGATTTGAAAAGTATGGGTTCTTAATTGTACTGTTACTGAAAATGTAAGCAGAAATGAATTGTGTCTGTGTCTACTGGGAAGGTTAGGGAGGGATGCTGTGGCTTTTCAGACAGATAAGAAATGCCTGGGGAAATGTTCCATTCCTAAAACAATGGGTTCTTGTGAGAATCGGAGAGACGGGGTGTAACTGATGACGTCATTTTATGTCTTCTTTCTTTAAAATGTAATGTTCTTTGTATTTTGGGTCAATACTCTCTGGAATTAAACGCTCTTTAACCTGGCTTTTAAGACTGGTCTCGATCTACTTCATGCACAATTAATGAACTTACAACTCATTAAATGAATTAGAAATGAGTGTGAATTTAATTGGTTTTGGCAATTAAAACATTAAAGGAATTTAGAATTCCTCTATCAATTTGGTCCTTTGAGCCGGATCTAAAAACCTCTCCCTGTTATCTGAAGTTAATACGCTGGAAATCGTGCACGGACGAGTTTTTGACTCGTTTTACTAAAGACCTGACCTCTGAATTGAGGTTCAAAATTAAAACAGGCCTGCGTATTATCACGGAGGACAGGAAGGGTGACTAGATACAACGAACAGTGCTTTTCCCAGTCGGCAGCAGGTAAAGTAGCCTTTATTCTCGAATTTGGGAGGGATTATTTAGGATATTTATTGATTAAAATGTTATAAAGGAGTTGAATTTGATCAATAATAGGTGCTTGAATATTCCGAACAAATAAAATGGGTTTCTACCGGGGGTATTAACCAGGATATCGATAAAAAGGAAGCAGGTCCGAAATTGACCTGAGGTAAAGCGCTACCAACAAATAAACTAGAGCTTAATACGGCCTGGTTTTGCAAGCCAAGGATTATTAAGGAGTGATATAGTACGCATTGGAGAATTAGGACGCTTGTTCCGTACAAATAGGATGGCCAATAATTCAATAAACATACCTAAATAAAGTCTTTACCTAATAGTCTATGTGTATATGGGAAGCTGACTGCGGAAAGTAGCGGATAGATTTGTTAAAACAGGTGAGGATAAATTAGGCTTGGTGAGAAGGCAGGGTAATTCTAGGCGAACAGAATAAATGAACCTGTACAATGCTGAAAGAAATTAATATCAAATGATAAGTGATTAGTCTAGATTAGTGAGTTTCGAGACATTAACGATTGAAAGTCCCAAAAAGAATATCCTTTGGGTGAAATGTTATTGTCCGATCAAAAGGCTTCTATAGACATTTACATTTACATTTAAGTCATTTAGCAGACGCTCTTATCCAGAGCGACTTACAAATTGGTGCATTCACCTTATGACCTCCAGTGGAACAGTAGTGCATCTAAATCTTTTCAGGGAGGGGGTGAGAGGGATTACTTTATCCTATCCTAGGTATTCCTTAAAGAGGTGGGGTTTCAGGTGTCTCCGGAAGGTGGTGATTGACTCCGCTGTCCTGGCGTCGTGAGGGAGTTTGTTCCACCATTGGGGGGCCAGAGCAGCGAACAGTTTTGACTGGGCTGAGCGGGAACTGTACTTCCTCAGTGGTAGGGAGGCGAGCAGGCCAGAGGTGGATGAACGCAGTGCCCTTGTTTGGGTGTAGGGCCTGATCAGAGCCTGGAGGTACTGAGGTGCCGTTCCCCTCACAGCTCCGTAGGCAAGCACCATGGTCTTGTAGCGGATGCGAGCTTCAACTGGAAGCCAGTGGAGGGAGCGGAGGAGCGGGGTGACGTGAGAGAACTTGGGAAGGTTGAACACCAGACGGGCTGCGGCGTTCTGGATGAGTTGTAGGGGTTTAATGGCACAGGCAGGAGCCCAGCCAACAGCGAGTTGCAGTAATCCAGACGGGAGATGACAAGTGCCTGGATTAGGACCTGCGCCGCTTCCTGTGTGAGGCAGGGTCGTACTCTGCGGATGTTGTAGAGCATGAACCTACAGGAACGGGCCACTGCCTTGATGTTAGTTGAGAACGACAGGGTGTTGTCCAGGATCACGCCAAGGTTCTTAGCGCTCTGGGAGGAGGACACAATGGAGTTGTCAACCGTGATGGCGAGATCATGGAACGGGCAGTCCTTCCCCGGGAGGAAGAGCAGCTCCGTCTTGCCGAGGTTCAGCTTGAGGTGGTGATCCGTCATCCACACGGATATG
Source organism: Oncorhynchus nerka (assembly GCF_034236695.1). Classification (NCBI taxonomy): domain Eukaryota; kingdom Metazoa; phylum Chordata; class Actinopteri; order Salmoniformes; family Salmonidae; genus Oncorhynchus; species Oncorhynchus nerka. The sequence continues at coordinate 64,374,438 of NC_088398.1, read as the reverse complement.
TCTGCCAGACATGCAGAGATGCGATTCGCCACCTGGTCATCAGAAGGGGAAAGGAGAAGATTAATTGTGTGTCGTCTGCATAGCAATGATAGGAGAGACCATGTGAGGTTATGACAGAGCCAAGTGACTTGGTGTATAGCGAGAATAGGAGAGGGCCTAGAACAGAGCCCTGGGGGACACCAGTGGTGAGAGCACGTGGTGTGGAGACGGATTCTCGCCACGCCACCTGGTAGGAGCGACCTGTCAGGTAGGACGCAATCCAAGCGTGGGCCGCGCCGGAGATGCCCAACTCGGAGAGGGTGGAGAGGAGGATCTGATGGTTCACAGTATCGAAGGCAGCCGATAGGTCTAGAAGGATGAGAGCAGAGGAGAGAGAGTTAGCTTTAGCAGTGCGGAGCGCCTCCGTGATACAGAGAAGAGCAGTCTCAGTTGAATGACTAGTCTTGAAACCTGACTGATTAGGATCAAGAAGGTCATTCTGAGAGAGATAGCGGGAGAGCTGGCCAAGGACGGCACGTTCAAGAGTTTTGGAGAGAAAAGAAAGAAGGGATACTGGTCTGTAGTTGTTGACATCGGAGGGATCGAGTGTAGGTTTTTTCAGAAGGGGTGCAACTCTCGCTCTCTTGAAGACGGAAGGGACGTAGCCAGCGGTCAGGGATGAGTTGATGAGCGAGGTGAGGTAAGGGAGAAGGTCTCCGGAAATGGTCTGGAGAAGAGAGGAGGGGATAGGGTCAAGCGGGCAGGTTGTTGGGCGTGGTTCACAGGAGAGGTCAACTTAGTCTAGAGTAGTGAGATTTGAGACATTTTACGTTGAAAGTCCCAAAAGGAATATCCTTTGGGTGAAATGTTATTGTCCGATCAAAAGTCTTCTATGGACGCGGTTCACAGGATGGAAAATACATACTGATTATTTTTAAAGGAACACACACATAGGTAGATAGGATAGTAACTAGAAGTAACTAAGTAACGGTAAATTACAAATGTATAGAACTGCACGCACATAGAATTTAAAATTATATAGAAAGGCATAGTTAAGTGTTTAAAGGCCATAGCTACTAGTAACGGTAAGGATTAAGAATGGGGAGAAAGGCCTCGAAAGAAGCCCCAGAACTGACGGGAGGTCGAGCGATGAATGGACGGGGGGGTCTTTCCCGGTTTTTAGTAGTCGGTGTTCTTGATAGTGAAAAGTGATTGTGTGGTTGAGGTTCCGTGGGAAGAAACGGAACAGGTGATTTTATGCCATCAGCTTTCAAGAATAGACACTGCAGGATTGGTTTTGGGACTGGCCTCGGTCCATTTGTTTTCGGTCAACTTTACAAGTAGGCTATGTTTGGAGCGACATAGTTTAAGTTAAAAGTCCTAAAGGAACGAGGATTACTGTATACGGGTGAGTTAAATGTCAGATTGAACAATGTATCCAGCGGAGAGACGGAACAAGTGACCCCATAGATATATAGATCTTGGTAATAGACACTGCAGGTTGGTGGTCCTTATTTAGATTATGGGGAACAATTGAGTTGCTTTTCCGTTGGTCATTTTCAATCAACTCTACAGATTAAGCTATATTTGGGGCGATATTTTAAATTCAAAGTCCTATAGGAACAGTGATCTGTATACGGGTGAAAACTAGTATCAGATTGAACGACGAGTGGACAGAGACTCTTGAGACTCGGTCTATTTGTCTTCGGTCAACTTTACAAGTAGGCTGATTTGGAGCGACAATTTTAGCAAAAGTCCTAAAGGAACAGTAATGTATTGTATACGGGTGAAACTTAATGTCAGACTTTAGTAGATGAGGATCCCAATAAAAGAGATATTAACCATAAGGTGTTAAATATTGGAATTACTAGGCGTAAGTAAATAAGGATTCCAATAAAGAGAAATTAACATAAAGGGTTGAAGATTGGAATTATTAGGAGGGCAGGAATTTATTATAATGGGTAGTAACCCTTCTAAACTTCTTTCTGAAGAGACGGAAGATTACCGTTATATGAAACAAAAAGATAGAAGGAATGTAGATTTCTGTCCTAAGTGGGAAAAAAGGTATGGTTTTGACGGACGCCTAGAGGTCGAAAAGTTAGAATCCCTTCTAAAACAGATACGAAGGGAGCGAGATTAATGAGAATCCTAAACTGGGAGAAAACGTTGGGCGTTTAAATTTGGGCTATTTTCTGTTGTCTAGATGTCGGAGTAACAAATACAATTAACTGTGAAAATGGGTATATTTGCGGAGAGTCTCAGTCAAATTCCATTGTGCTGGTAGGATAATGGTGAGCGCGGCAGTCTCACCAACGGTAATCCACGGTTCGGTTTAACTAAAATTGATTTTAGATCGTAATTGACCTATTTGCATGTTTTGCCTGAAAAATACGGTCGCCAGTGTTTGCAAAAGATATAACTGAACGGATATTATGTGTTCTAGATAGAATTGACAAAAGAAGTCATTAAAAATAATGGCGAGACCATTTCTATGTAAAACGCTATTTCGCCCAAAATGATCTGGTGGAATAATGTATTGAGATGGGAGTCGTAATTAAATAGATGTAACATAGAAGAGAGAGAGTTGCCTGGAGTTGAATGGAGGGGATAACGGGGAGATACGATGCAGTTCCAGCCTGCCTGGACGTTACGGCTAATTATGAATCAATTGACATGAGAAGTTTAACACAAAAACATGGTACGTTTAACGTTAGGGTATAGTAAATTGAGAAGTTCGGTTGGGTTCACTCTGATGATTAGAATTTAAAACTGAACTCAATCTGAATAGGGAATATATATTTTACAAAGGCGGGCAGATTTGTGTCTATAGCCAAGCAACGGAATTGATAGACACTCAAATGGGGCTATATAGTGCAACGCTTTTGACTATAAATTAGGTAAGAATAGTTTTAATCGTAAAAAGTTGTGATTGTTTTTCTAATTATTGATTTTTGGTTAAGGTAACGCCAGTGAAATTGAACAAAAAGTAACGTATTCTAAAAATGATCTGATTTCCGTTCTCATTGCGGGGAACAAATGAAGAGTCTTATCTTAAAGGGACAGTGCACGGTAATCACAGTGGTTTGAGTGTATGACAGTGGGAAAAAATATTGTGGGACGACAATTCGAAGAAAGAAAAATAAGTTACATGATACATCAAGGGATTTAAAACAAACGATGTGAGGGAATTATCATAATTATTAGGTTTTGTTTTTGTAGTAAACGTTTGGGTTAAGGGGATTTCCCTGTTCCCAAAGACAAGGCATTTTAAAGGCGTACACTCACTAATGCTGGTCTGAGTTTGTAATTAGACAAGTGGATAACGTATTGGGAATAGAGTTGTAATTAAAATACTAAGTCAAAGACGAGACAGGTATTTAGAGCAAAATGGATTCTAAATGATAACAAAGAGACCATTGTGATTTATGCCCATCGAAAAGCTTTTATAAAATTGGCGAATTTAGAAATGCTGGTTGGGGTGGTAAATTATAATTCAGGATTAGAACAGATGTGATAAATTAGGGTTGGTTAATCGAACAATAATTATTTACAATCCATTTGAAGTCGCTGCGAATTGGCAGGTTGAGCGCTTGATGATGACGTCACTAGCGCGACACTTTTGTCACCAGAGACTGGAATAACGGAGCAAACTGTAATGGCTATTAGTGTGTATCGAGGCTTCGAGTAACCTTTCAGAAGTTGAGATAAAAGTGTTTTGTTTATTTGTTTATTGGTTATAGTCAATTTTTGGGTTTGATTTAACTTAGTTGAACAGTGTGTTCTGGCGGGTTTAGGTAGAACTCTTTGTTCCGGAACGGATGAAAGTTACCCATAAGTAAATAAATTAAAAGAGCCATGAGGGAATGCAAATGCATATTTATTTAATATCGGGGATTAAATTACGGATTCCTTACACTGCGAAATGTACGACATTTGCGGCAGAGAGAAAAAGTAATGCATTGGATAATAATGTTATCGGGTTAATTGTATCTAAAGGTAGTATGGCCATTTAAGCAAACATATCCGTAGACGATGTTCAAAACTTATGATTAATGATTTGAGTCAAAGGGGAATTATCATTAGGTTTTAGTTATAGTTCACTTATTGATTTTCTGATTCGAGGTAGCATTACTGAATGTTAGTGCAAGTAGATTTTAAAGAGGCACGCTCACATATGGAACCTTATGAGATGTTTTTTTTATGGGTTTGAATCATACAAGTGACTATTTCTATTGTAAGGATAAAGGGATCTTTATGTCTAATATGGTATGACCTTTTGACCTTATCATGACTGGCTTCTGGGGTCTGATCAGCCCCAGGGGAGAGTCATTTGTATAATGAATGGAGTCATATTGAGTTACTAGTGTTAAGGTAAATTCATTAGAAATGAAGCAGTTTTGGTAGAGGGTTTAGAATTACTGTTTGAACCGCAAATGAGAAAGTGGTTCAGGATTCTGTCTTATAACATTAGCTGTGAGTTTTTTTTTTGAATGGGCTATTAGGAAGTCTGTATTGTAACAGAGAGAAAGTCATGTTCATCATTGAGAATAAATAGGGGAAGATAACATATTTTGAGCCAACAGGGCAGGGAAGAAATTGAGGTATTTTTGTTTGATTTTAACACCCGTGTACAGGAGTGTCAAAAGATGGGGGACATTACCTGTGTAATGGGGGAGGGTGTCCGTATGGGGATTACATGATAACCAATTTGGGACAGTTCTGGGACTGGAGAAGAGGATATCCTTATAGCATGGGGGATCCCACAAAGGTGGATAGGTTTTCCATGAGATGGGGAAACCTGGGAGAAATGTTGAACTTTGTAAAGGTGATGAAATCCTACTAGCCATCAAAACTATTAAGCTCTCTGATGCAGGCACTCACACCCTCGGACTACAAAGGACGAGGACAGACATGATGGGTGTGTTTTCTATTAAGGTACTGCCAAGACCAGAGGTAACCGGACACACTCCTCTACCACCACTGTGTTAAAAATACCATTCAGGTAATTAATGTTAGAGACTATTCGGCTATTGATCAATTAGGCATTGAGACTGGTTTTGATGGTAGGGACAATTTGTGGCTGTAGAAGAAAGGACTGCATTATTTGTAGTCACGCTAGACCTGTTCTGGCTACACACCCATTTGCTGTAGGAGAAGGAGAGGGGTGGTTGTGTATTCTGAGAAGTTGTTACCAGGTTAAGCCCAATTCAACCCTCTGTTCCTCTTTGAGCCTTGTGTTTCCTGCAGTACCTCGCTGGGGCCTCTTGGGGTGTTGAGGCATATGGGGGCAATTACGAGTGCATCACGGGTACAGGTAATGGCATTGATTATGGGAGATTGCCTGAAGCTGATTGCAGTAGTAACATAACCATTAATTCCACTTGGCCAGTTACAGGCTGATGTGAGGTGGATGAGTGGAGCCAAAAGAGTGCTGAGACCCATTCTTAGAGGAGAATGGCAAGGTACGTGGGGTCTGACCAGTTTGATAATTCCACTGACCATTGTTGATGTTGCTGCTGAACAGCTGTTGGGTTCTGTATCCAGGGGACCTGAAAACACTCCATCCCATGGGAGACATAGATGTAGTGCTCCATGGACAGAGGATGTAGTTGACATACACACTAACCTGTTGGGAGTGCCAGTGGGGATTCCTCATGAGTTTCAGGCCTTGGGTAGGAATGATGGACTCTGGCACTTACTACCTACTATGGGTCTAGCCATAGTGGATGCTAGACAGACTGCATGGATTAATTATATCTACTATAATCAACAGCGTTTTGTGAATTACTCCCGTGATGCACTCACTAGTATGTCTGAACAGCTTGGGGCCACATTTGGGGTTTCCAGACAGAATAGATTTGCCTTGGATATGCTTCTTGCCAGTCGGGGACGTTTGCAAGATGTTCGGTAAACAATGTTGCACGTATATTCCTAATAATACCAGTCCAGATGATATCTAAGGCGGGCTTGATGCACTATCTGCTAAGACGAGGTCCACGGGGGGTGGAGGAGTCTGTTCTCTTGGCCTGGTTTGGTAAGTACACTGATATGATGGTTACTGGATTTCTGACCCTAATTCTTGTATTATTTGTTATTGATGTCATGTGCTGCTTGCATCATACCGTGTTATTAGAAGTCTGTTACAGATGTGTTGAAGGCTTCAGGCATGATGCCTTTGCTTGATGCTCCAGTTGGAGAGGCTGAGGTGAAGCATGCCCTGAGGGAAGGATAAGACTGACTGAGGATGACCCATGTATGTTTGTTCTCCCTGTCGTGAAGGGTGGCATGGTGCCCACCTGGTGCTGGATAAGAATAGCTGAGAGGACCAGATGGGTTAAAAGAATGCTTTGTTCTGCTTTACTCTGTTTTACAGGACCAACGTTTTATTCCACACTTTGCAACACATTAAATCCATGTTATTGTCAGATAGAATACTGAGGGTCCCCAAGGAGAGGGCTTGTTAGTGTAGGAAGGATTTTTAATATGGTTAGCATTTATTAGATTATAAGTTTTTAAATAGTATTATATTTAACAGGAATATAGGACATCTATGAGGAGTTAGGATTATTGTTAGGATTAAGATAGATTGATTAAGGAATTTGGAGAAAAGCCGCTCATAGACATGGTTTTTTTTTCTAAAAGAAGGTCCATGGGTTTGTAGTTCCCATGTAGTTCAAATTTGGAAAACATGAGAAACATACAGAGGAGCCCTCCCCCGCACTGCAGAGACCTTGAAGGTTGGAGAGCAGAGAAGTTAGAGGGGGGGGGGGGCAGGAAGAGAAAAGATAACATCCTAAATGGAATTTCAGACATAAGGATAATTCACTAAATCTTATCTAAGTCATTGTATAAGAATAAGGCAAGGTTGTTGCCTGGGCAGAGCCAGGTAACAAAAGGGGGATGGGTAAATAGTGTTCTAGAATAGGATGTGACCTACGGGATAATTAACTAATAAAAAATAAAAATAAAATAATTGTTAATTGGTTTGACGAACAAGAAACTGTTTTATTAACCAAACCTTTATGGTCAAAAGTTTTATGCCCAGCAGGAGAACTACAGAGGGAGGTGGCACACGAGATTCAACCAGGAGACTGGATCTGGGTCCAATCGCTAAAGAGAAAAAACTGGAAACAGCCTCGGTGGGAGGGACCATTCCAAGTACTACTGGTGACTGCCTTCGCTGTGAGAATAGCCGAAAGAGCTACCTGGGTGCATATCACACATTGTAAGAGGGTGAGTCACACTAGCACTATCGGACGTTCGCAGGAGTTGGAGAGGAACCGTGACCCATATGGAACGGGGGTCAAACTCCTTCTGAAGATTCCCTATACCTGACCTTTCCCCAGCTGTGAGCGTTCATAGAAGTGAAGTGATGGCTTGGCCTCTGGCTGTTGATATGTTCTCGGGGAGAGGGTGGGGCTTCACGTGTGCACTGACCGTCCTGAGCTGTTTTATTGTGGGGGCCATATTCCTGGTTCACCATGGTCCCCCGGAAAGTGCCAAAGAGGATAATTTGACTCATGTGCTAGATGAGGGAAATGGGATGTTACCTAAGATTCTCAAAAGGTCACTGAAACAAAATAGTAAGGAAGTGAGGGTGGAATTGGGCAAGGATCTCTCAGTAGAATTTTGTGTAGACCAATTGGGGTCATTCACCCCTTGGCAGTCTAGAACCATGGGACTCTATGGGAAGTATTTGTGTAAATCACCGTGTAAGTTGTGGAGCCAGGTCATAGCTCACACTGAAAGGGATGGCTACGTAAACCCATACACTCAATTTGGGACCAGGTGGAGTATAGTAAGGGTTGGCGTTTTGGACTGTGTTCCCGAGCAAAGGAAGTATTGTATAAAGGTGCGAACTAACATTAAGGCGGTCAATACTCAGGACCTCGGTTATAGTATGTGGGCTTCGACCAGTTAAGTTATAGAGGTGGAGACTGGGTTTGGGGAGTCCAACTTATGGTTGGAATGGATTCAATATACGGCCAGATCAGTGGCTAAAGAAGAATGTTATGTCTGTGCAAACGCTAAACCCCAGTTAACAACTATCCCTATCCCACTGAACGGAATTAATTCCCCTAAGGGAGTGGCATGTATGGTAAAGCTGTTCATGAAAGCAGGAATGCCAGATAATGACAGTTGTAAAATGGGCCAGTGTCGCCATCTGGTGGTTGTGCGGGGGAATGAGTTTGACTGATTGGACTGGTTAGGAATGCATTTTACACTCATACAACACCAAGACATGAAGTTAGCCAAACGAGAGAAAAGAGATGCTCCATCTGGGTCTTTTGACGACAGAGTATATATTGATAACATTGGGGTTCCACGAGAGGTGCCGGATGAGTTCAAGGCAAGAAATCAGATACTAGCAGGATTAGAGTGGTCTACTCTCAATAAGAATGTAGACTGGATTAATTATAGTTACCAGAAGGGTTATTAAAGGGTTTGTAGAACAGACTGAAGCAATCAGCTGGAAGACCTGACAGAACAGAATTGCATTCGATAAAAGGAGAAAGTGGGCGTGGTAATCGGGACCGTGTCATACATCCCAGGTAGCACAGCTCCGGACGAATCAGTGCCCGAAGCCTCAGCTGTTTTGACCACCCTGGCTCACGGGTTGGCAGAAACTCTGGGGTGGATACTTCTCTGAACTAAATTGGGTAGACAGTATTTATGGAAAAGTGTTGTAATCACGGTGTTTTGGGCTGTATCTACCTGTATGACTGTTTTAATTTTATGCGGCTGTTGTCTAATTCCCGGTGTGCGAGGCCTTGTTTCCAGGACTTTGGAAAGATCAATGACCCAACAGATTCCAGATTCTGACCTGTGGAGGACTGAAGGCATGTCTACAGAGGAAGTGGACGAATCCGGATCTGTCATTTGTGGGGAATTTATGTTTGATGAGGCTAGTGTTGAGATAAAGGGGAATTAGATTGTAATTGGTTTCCATGATTAAACTGTTTTTTTAATGAAGGTCGTGACGAAAATCCGGAAGGAAGAGTTATGATTCTGATGTAGATTTAAAAACAGTTGGAGTTAAGGTTAGAATTGATTAATGAAATGTGGAGAGTTGGATAAACATTTATAATTGATTTGTTGTTTATTTGTCTATTCATATGATAATCTGATAAACCTCTATAAAAAGGTTAATTAAGTTAGTTTATACTTTCATTTTTTATGATTAAATAAAACTAGATGGAGGATTGATAGAGGAAAATATAGTTTAGATGATCAATTATGTATTCATTAATGATTAGAACCATTTATGCTAATACTATTATGTTATGATTTGAAAAGTATGGGTTCTTAATTGTACTGTTACTGAAAATGTAAGCAGAAATGAATTGTGTCTGTGTCTACTGGGAAGGTTAGGGAGGGATGCTGTGGCTTTTCAGACAGATAAGAAATGCCTGGGAAAATGTTCCATTCCTAAAACAATGGGTTCTTGTGAGAATCGGAGTGAGGGGGTGTAACTGATGACGTCATTTTATGTCTTCTTTCTTTAAAATGTAATGTTCTTTGTATTTTGGGTCAGTACTCTCTGGAATTAAACGCTCTTTAACCTGGCTTTTAAGACTGGTCTCGATCTACTTCATGCATAATTAATGAACTTACAACTCATTAAATGAATTAGAAATGAGTGTGAATTTAATTGGTTTTGGCAATTAAAACATTAAAGGAATTTAGAATTCCTCTATCACTGACCGAGACCCCCAGACGTTGCATGAACGCTCTCCAGACCCTGGACGTGAACTGGGGACCCCGATCAGAGACTATAACCTCAGGCACCCCATAGTGCCGGAAGACGTGGGTGAACAGGACCTCTGTAGTCTGTAGGGCCATAGGGACACCGGGCAAAGGCAGGAGATGGAAGGACTTAGAAAACCGATCCACAACGACCAGGATCGTGGTGTTGCTCTGTGAGGGAGGAAGATCTGTCAGGAAGTCCACCGACAGGTAGGGGTTGTAACACTGGGCGCACACCGAGCAGGAGGAAACATAAACCCTCACGTCCTTGGCCAAGGTGGACCACCAGTACTTCCCACTAAGGCAACGCACCGTCCGCCCGATGCCAGGATGACCAGAGGAGGGTGACGTGTGGGCCCAATAGATCAAACGGTCGCGGACAGCAGACGGAACGTACAGGCCCCCAGCTGGACACAGGGGGAGTGGGCTCTGTGAGTAATGCCCACTCGATAGCCGCATCCAGCTCCCAAACCACCGGTGCCACCAGGCAAGAGGCCGGAAGTATGGGAGTGTGATCTATGGACCGCTCCTCTGTGACATACATCCGGGACAGTGCGTCTGCATTAGCGTTCTGGGAACCTGGTCTGTAGGACAGAGTGAAAACAAAATGGGTAAAGAATATGGCCCACCTTACCCGGCACGGGTTCAGTCTCCTTAACTGGCGAGGGTTCAGTCTCCTCGCCGCCCGGATGTACTCCAGATTGCGGTGATCAGTCCATATGAGAAAAGGGTGTTTAGTCCCCTCAAGCCAATGTCTCCACACCTTCAGAGCCTTGACAACAGCCAACAGCTCCCGGTCACCCACATCATAGTTTCGCTTTGGTGGCGTGCCCGAGCGCGAAGAGAGCACGGCTCCTATCCCAGTCTTGGACGCATCCACCTCCACTATGAACGCCAAAGAGGGATCCGGATGAGCCAGCACGGGAGCCGAGGTAACAGAGATTTCACGTGACCAAAAGCCCTGTCCGCCTCAGCCGACCACTGCAGCCGCACCGGTCCCCCCCTTCAGCAGTGAGATAATGGGAGCTGCTACCTGACCAAAACCCCAGATAAACCTCCGGTAGTAGTCGGCAAACACGAGAAACCGCTGCACTTCCTTTACTGTGGTGGGAGTCGGCCAATTACGCACGGCTGAAATGCGGTCACTCTCCATCTCCACCCCTGACTTGGAAATTCAGTACCCATGGAAGGAGACGGACTGTTGGAAGAACAAACATTTCTGAGCCTTGACATACAGGTCATGCTCCAACAGTCGACCAAGCACCCAGCGCACCAGGGACACATGCTCTTAGCGTGTAGTGGAGTATTTCAGAATGTTGTCGATATACACCACTCCACCCTGCCCGTGCAGGTCCCGGAAAATCTCGTCAACAAAGGCCTGGAAGACTGATGAAGCATTCATCAACCCGCGCGGCATGACTAGGTACTCATAGTGCCCTGAGGTGGTACTAAATGCCGTCTCCACTCGTCCCCCTCCCGGATATGCACCAGGTTGTAAGCGCTCCTGCGTTTCAATTTTGTGAAGAATCGCACCCCGTGCATTGATTTGATCACACTGGTGATGAGAGGCAGCGGGTAGCTGTACCTCACAGTGATCTGATTGATATCTCGATATCAGACCCCCATCCTTCTTCTTCACAAAAAAGAAACTCGAGGAGGCAGGGGGTCATGACAGGTCAACCAGGGTAAGCCCAGCACCACGGGAAACGCAGGAGAATCATAAGGAAGAGACTGATTCTCTCCTTGAGACGCTCCTGCGTAACCATGTCTAGTGGAGCGGTGGTCTCCCTAATCAGCCCTGACCCTAATGGTCGACTACCTAGGGCGTGCACAGGGAAGGGCATGTCCACAGGAACAAGGGGGATCCCTAAACTATTGGCAAATGAACGGTCAATAAAATTCCCAGCTGCGCCTGAGTCTACTAGCGTCTTATGCTGGGAATGAGGGGAAAACTCAGGAAATGAAATAAATACATACATGTGAGCAACAGGGAGCTCTGGGTGAGCCTGGTGCCGACTCATCTGGGGTGACATGATAGTGCCCTGCCTGCTGCCTCGACTCACTGAGGAACCCCCACAGCACCGACCAGCAGTGTGCCCTCTGTGGCCACAGATGGTGCAGGGAATGGCCCCTCCTCCAGTCACCCTAAGTGCAGCACCTCCCCGCTCCATGGGCATCGGAGCGGATGTGCTGGGGGATGGAACTGACAGGGCCCGATCCGGACGTCCGCAGGCAGTCAGCAGGTTGTCCAGCCGGATGGACAGGTCCACCAGCTGGTCCAATGTGAGGGTGGTGTCTTGGCAGGCCAACTCCCGACATACGTCCTCGCTCAGACTGCACTAGTAGTGACGGATCAGGGCCCTGTCCTTCTATTCCGCACTGGCGGCCAGGGTCCAGAAGTCCAAGGCGAAATCCTGCGCGCTACTCTGCGTAATGGTCATCTCCTTCACACCATACGGCATTGGCCCTCTCCAGGGCTTTGCCGTCCACCCGCCCCGAAGGAATTCAGGTAGAGCTCCAGCTGTAGTAGAAACCACTGGCATCCGGCAGCCGTCCCATCAAACTCCCTCGGGAGCGCGAGTTGAATCCCGCGGGGACTGGGTGAAGGAGGGTTGGACAGTGGGACCTGCTGTAGTGAGGCTGGTGGAGGCGCTGGGAAACCTCCTTTTCTCTCCAAACAATCCATCGTCTGGAGCACGCGATCCATGGCGGTGCCCAGACGTTGCAACATGGTCACGTGCTGCTGAATGCACTCCTCCACTGTAACCGGGAGGGTGTCTGCTCCTGCTGACTCCATTCTTCGGGTGAGTGATTCTATAAGGAAGTCTGTGTGTAGCAGGTGTATAGGAGTCAGGCGCAGGACAGCAGATATGAGTAAATAAACATATTTTACTCAACATATATAAATGCAATACAAAAACAGAGCCCACATTAACGGACCTTCCTATAAACAAACAATTACTCACAAAAAAACATGGGGGAACAGAGGGTTAAATAATGAACAAGTAATTGGGGGACTGAAACCAGGTGTGTAAAACAAAGACAAAACAAATGGAAAATGAAAAGTGGATCGGCAATGGCTAGAAGGCCGGTGACGTCGAACGCCGAATGCCGCCCGAACAAGGAGAGGGACCGACTTCGACGGAAGTCATGACATACAAACACTGAAGAAAAACAAGCTTATATTTTGGGTTCTCGTGGACTGTGACAGTTGAACTAAGCTCAAGAGGCATGTATAAATTCTATTCTTCAGTAATCAATGGATATATATAAGTCAAAAAATGGAAAATGGATGTAGCAACTACAGATTTCCTCTTTAAGTCTATCAAAAGTGTGCAAGTTTGAGCTTGTGTCCGCTAGGCCTATGGATTTATTTATTTTATCAGCATGAATTACATTGAGCAATACAAGTCCCACTTTTATTCCATAGGATTGAATCCGCGCTATGCAGCTGTTGCAAGAGTGCATTTTTCACTCGCTGTCCACTGGTTTCATAAACAATGATTTATAAGCAGCTTATTAAACATCTTGAATTCAACCATTATTGAGTTGAAATACACATTTAGATTTGTGAACAGCCATCCACAACAACCAGAATACATAAGGCGCAAATATCTAAATGACAGAGCAGTAGTGTGATTCACATCAAAATGTGCTAGCTAACTAGCTTGTTAATTGTTTCACAGAATCAATATATAATGTAGAAATCTTAGGTAATCAAATTAATGAACCATTCCATGTGCATTTCCAACAACTCCCCCTTGTTACATGACAGCTCTACAAACATTCCCATTTTCACTGAAAAACCTGTAATTTTTTCTGCAGTCGGAACGCATGGAATCTCATATTTCAAGCCATCAGTACTGGACGTGAATGAATTTGCAAAAGAAACTAGCAATTCCAGTCAGAATAACCTACAGTTTTTTGGCAAACTACAAAGTCCTCTGATAATACCAGTCCCGTGCGAATTGACATCCCTGTGTTATGAAAGAAATGTCTGAGTTTGACAGGTGTTGCTTGCGGTTTGCGCTAGAAAACAATAACTGATTCAATAAATTGGATCAAGTGCTGCGCATAGCATATATATGAAGAGCCTACATGTATCAGTTTTCACAGTGAATGCTTTTGTTCATATTTTTTAATGAATTACAGGGCACTTTTGAAAAAATTAAACCGTCGAATCGTCCTCTGGAATGACGGACATACTAGTCATGATTGGTTGATGGTAGGTGAAGGCGGGGGGGGGCTTGTATAATCACAAACTCACTTCCTTGACATCTTCCTTCACAACAGCGCTGTGCTGCCCCGCGAAGCCAAAGAAGTAAGACTTCTGCAGAGGCGGTATCACCGTAAATGTTGCACGGCCAATGCAGACATCGGATTGACCATGCAGCGCCTTTCAACCAATGCTCTCAACACACACACACCTCCGGCACACCCCATCACTCACTCACTATATTTTTTTAAAAGAGAAATGCCATGGCGGCCGCCGTGCAACATAGAAGTAGCCCGAAAACCTGCAAACTGCGACCAATACATTTTCACCCTCAACCTTGTTTTCAAAGTAAAAAATTGCAGACATTGCAACCTGCTACAACGGAAGGGTATTGAATTACAGCTGGCAATCTTTGAAGGGTGGGGACACACTGTAGAGCAGGCCTATTGTAGGGTGTGTGGTCTAAATTGTGCTCTATTTTAAGGTCTTTTTTTGCCTATTTAAAGGTTAGGGTTAGGTTTAAAATCAGATTTTAAGAAGATACATTGTAGAAATAGGCAGTGTTAATGACTTTGTGGCTACATTTGTGTCACATTGAAACTCCCTGAGCTCTTCAGTAAAGCCATTCTACTGCCATTTTATACACCTGTCAGCAACGGGTGTGGCTGAAATAGCCGAATCCACTAATATGATGGGGTGTCCACATACTTTTGTTTATATAGTGTATATCATGCCGTGTTCCAGAGGTATGACAAAACATGTATTTTTATTGTTCTAATTAGGTTGGTAACCAGTTTATAATAGCAATAAGGCACCTTGGTATTTGTGGTATATAGCCAATAGCCTATATATACCACGGCTATGGGCCACATCTCCTCTGGCCTTATTGCTTAGTAATAGCAGTCAAAACAAGTTAAATTGACACCCATTGATGAAAAAATGATCTGGCAAATTTAATAAGGGCAAATTATATTTTCTCTTGCGTCATTCTTAAACTTGCAATAATTATTACTGTTATGGAAAACCGAATTATGCTTGTTTTAAGCCCTAAGCCCTATTACCATTCCAAGAACGACAGATTTGTACTTAAAAAATATATATATTTCACCTTTATTTAACCAGGTAGGCAAGTTGAGAACAAGTTCTCATTTACAATTGCGACCTGGCCAAGATAAAGCAAAGCAGTTCGACACATACAACGACACAGAGTTACACATGGAGTAAAACAAACATACAGTCATTAATACAGTATAAACAAGTCTATATACGATGTGAGCAAATGAGGTGAGATAAGGGAGGTAAAGGCAAAAAAAGGCCATGGTGGCAAAGTAAATACAATATAGCAAGTAAAACACTGGAATGGTAGATTTGCAATGGAAGAATGTGCAAAGTAGAAATAAAAATAATGGGGTGCAAAGGAGCAAAATTAATTAATTAATTAAATACAGTAGGGAAAGAGGTAGTTGTTTGGGCTAAATTATAGGTGGGCTATGTACAGGTGCAGTAATCTGTGAGCTGCTCTGACAGTTGGTGCTTAAAGCTAGTGAGGGAGATAAGTGTTTCCAGTTTCAGAGATTTTTGTAGTTCGTTCCAGTCATTGGCAGCAAAGAACTGGAAGGAGAGGCGACCAAAGAAAGAATTGGTTTTGGGGGTGACTAGAGAGATATACCTGCTGGAGCGTGTGCTACAGGTGGGAGATGCTATGGTGACCAGCGAGCTGAGATAAGGGGGGACTTTACCTAGGAGGGTCTTGTAGATGACATGGAGCCAGTGGGTTTGGCGACGAGTATGAAGCGAGGGCCAGCCAACGAGAGCGTACAGGTCGCAATGGTGGGTAGTATATGGGGCTTTGGTGACAAAACGGATTGCACTGTGATAGAGTACACCTAAGTATTTGTAGTTGTCCACATATTCTAAGTCAGAGCCGTCCAGAGTAGTGATGTTGGACAGGCGGGTAGGTGCAGGTAGCGATCGGTTGAAGAGCATGCATTTAGTTTTACTTGTATTTAAGAGCAATTGGAGGCCATGGAAGGAGAGTTGTATGGCATTGAAGCTTGCCTGGAGGGTTGTTAACACAGTGTCCAAAGAAGG
Organism: Oncorhynchus nerka; assembly: GCF_034236695.1. Taxonomy (NCBI): domain Eukaryota; kingdom Metazoa; phylum Chordata; class Actinopteri; order Salmoniformes; family Salmonidae; genus Oncorhynchus; species Oncorhynchus nerka. The sequence continues at coordinate 64,358,405 of NC_088398.1, read as the reverse complement.
GCCAGAAGTATACAGAATGGTGTCGTCTGCGTAGAGGTGGATCAGAGACTCACCAGCAGCAAGAGCGACCTCATTGATGTATACAGAGAAGAGAGTACCTTGTCAGCTCGGGGGTTTGAACTTGCAACCTTGCTAGTCCAACGCTCTAACCACTAGGCTACCCTGCCGCCCCAATTATCTTGATGGCGTTATGGAAACAGGTTTTATTGGCTAAATTTGGAAACTCCTATCTTGCTGCAAAAAAATAGAAATGTCTCGTTTTCAGGCCTTTTGGGCGGGTTTTGAGACATCGTTGTTTAGACATTTGATTTTGACCCTGGCAACCCTGCGTAGGAGGTTACTTTACCTGTGTGCAGGTAGCCAAAGTCGCATCGGAATAAGAGCTTTCGACTCTTTGTTTGCTTGAGTAGTTAGGATAAATCTATGTGTTCGGATTTAGACTATATGTAAGGTTGTCGTCCATAATTTAGTTTGTAAATTTGAAACAATCCCGGAGCATTCCAGATGGAATGATATCTGGAACGTGTACTTTCACTTTTACTTACTAGCATACAGGACTGTCAAACTCGGACCGAAGGAAATGGCAGGTAGCTTTTTTGGGAAAGTTATCATACCGCTTTTGGCTTATTTTCTCGGTGAGTAGCCTATACTATTTTTTTCCCCGGTTATTGATTTGTAGGAAAGTAATTTGTCCTTGACATAGTCATTGTGCACTGTTCAGCCGCTCAGTCTGGTCCATTCGATAATTAGTCATTCAGTGGTAATTTACCATGTTAAAGTGTAACTCTAACCACACTGCTTTGAGTGTACAGAAAATTGTCTTCATTTTGTATATTTTTTTGGGGGGAGATTTATTTAACTAGGCAAGCCAGTTAAAGAACAAATCCTTATTTTCAATGAGGGCCTAGGAACAGTGGGTTAACTGCCTGTTCAGGTGCAGAACGACAGATTTGTACCTTGTCAGCTCGGGGGTTTGAACTTGCAACCTTGCTAGTCCAACGCTCTAACCACTAGGCTACCCTGCCGCCCCAATTATATTGATGGCGTTATGGAAACAGGTTTTATTGGCTAAATTTGGAAACTCCTATCTTGCTGCAAAAAAAATAGAAATGTCTCGTTTTCAGGGCTTTTGGGCTGGTTTTGAGACATCGTTGTTTAGACATTTGATTTTGACCCTGGCAACCCTGCGTAGGAGGTTACTTTACCTGTGTGCAGGTAGCCAAAGTCGCATCGGAATAAGAGCTTTGTTTGCTTGAGTAGTTAGGATAAATCTATGTGTTCGGATTTAGACTATATGTAAGGTTGTCGTCCATAATTTAGTTTGTAAATTTGAAACAATCCCGGAGCATTCCAGATGGAATGATATCTGGAACGTGTACTTTCACTTTTACTTACTAGCATACAGGACTGTCAAACTCGGACCGAAGGAAATGGCAGGTAGCTTTTTTGGGAAAGTTATACTGCTTTTGGTTTATTTTCTCGGTGAGTAGCCTATACAATTTTTTCCCGGTTATTGATTTGTAGGAAAATAATTTGTCCTTGACATAGTCATTGTGCACTGTTCAGCCGCTCAGTCTGGTCCATTCGTTAATTAGTCATTCAGTGGTAATTTACCATGTTATAGTGTAACTCTAATCACACTGCTTTGAGTGTACAGAAAATAGTATTTATTTTGTATACTTTTTATTGGAGATTTATTTAACTAGGCAAGCCAGTTAAGAAAAATTCTTATTTACAATGACGGCCTACCCCGGCCAAACCCGGACGACGCTGGGCCAAAGAAATAGGCAGGGTTAATGACTTTGTGGTTAGCTAGTGACGACCCTATTGTGGTGGTTAAACAGGAAATACAACAACATGATCATTGATGATGCATCATAAAATAAATAACATAAAACCTAGGTTACAAATATGTTGACATCATATGCATGGTAACAAATGAACACTTCTGTGAAAACTACAGGTTTATTAATACTGTACACTCTTAGGGAGTGAACGTTATTTATAGTAATGGTTACATGGAGAAAATCGGACCTCTGAAATGAAAATGGATGGCCCTCCCTTCAGCAAAATATATATATATTTTATTTAACCTTTATTTAACTCTGCAAGCCAGTTAAGAACCAATTCTTATTTACAATGATGGCCTAAAAGGATGATGCTGGGCCAATTGTGCACCACCCTATGGGACTCCTAATCACAGCCAGATGTGATACAACTGGATTCAAACCAGGGACTGTAGTGATGCCTCTTGCACTGAGATGTAGTGCCTTAGAACGCTGCGCCACTTGGGGGCGCAAGTATAGACATAGGCCTCCGTTTACTATGAAATAGTTTATCATTTATTTTACTAGGCAGGGGTGCTCAACTCTTAACCTACGAGGTCCAGAGCCTGCTGGTTTTCTCTTCTACCTGATAATTAATTGCATCCACCTGGTGTGCCAGGTCTAAATTAGTCCCTGATTAGAGGGGAACAATGAAAACAAGCACTGAAACTGGCTTCGAGGTCCAGAGTTGAGTTTGATGGTTAGAGTTTTGATCAAGGGTGTGTAGAAATGCACAGTCATCTTGGCACTCCTCCCCCCCAAAAATGAATTTATTAATGTCTACATTATGACATGTTTAATCCATTACAGATAACTGCAAACATTTACATTATATTGTGTGAGCTCAACATAAAAAAACAATGAAAACATATCTAATCAAATCCAGATTTATTTACAGCACATTTCAGACATGGAATGCAACTCAATGTACTTCACAGGACTAAACTAATAAAACCAATGAAAATAAAAACTGAAATATTTGCTACACAACAAACATAAGAGGATCATAAACTAAAGAAATACAATAAAATCTGAAAGAGTAAAAAGCACAATAAGGAAAAGCAATGCTAAAAAGGTGTGTTTTAAGATCTCTTTGAAATATGTCCACAGTTTCGGACCCCTCGGGTTCTCTGGCAGGCTATTCTAGAGTCTGGGAGCATAATAACTAAAGGCTGCCTCTCCATGTCTCTTGGTCCAAGGCTTTGGGATAGTTTAAGGGACCTACTGGGTAAATAACGTAAAAGCATGTCTGGCATGTATTGTGATGCACAATTATGGATTAATTTAAAAACCAATAGAAGAATCTTAAAATGAATTGTAAAACTCACAGGCAGCCAGTGCAGAAACCTTAAAACAGGTGTAATGTGTGCTCTCCGTCTAGTCTTGGTCAGTATCTATGCTGCAGCGTTCTGTATGTTTTACAGTGCAGAAACCTTAAAACAGGTGTAATGTGTGCTCTCCGTCTAGTCTTGGTCAGTATCTATGCTGCAGCGTTCTGTATGTTTTACAGTGCAGAAACCTTAAAACAGGTGTAATGTGTGCTCTCCGTCTAGTCTTGGTCAGTATCTATGCTGCAGCGTTCTGTATGTTTTACAGTGCAGAGACCTTAAAACAGGTGTAATGTGTGCTCTCCGTCTAGTCTTGGTCAGTATCTATGCTGCAGCGTTCTGTATGTTTTACAGTGCAGAAACCTTAAAACAGGTGTAATGTGTGCTCTCCTTCTGGTCAGTACCCTGCAGCGTTCTGTATGTTTTACAGTGCAGAAACCTTAAAACAGGTGTAATGTGTGCTCTCCGTCTAGTCTTGGTCAGTATCTATGCTGCAGCGTTCTGTATGCTTTACAGTGCAGAGACCTTAAAACAGGTGTAATGTGTGCTCTCCGTCTAGTCTTGGTCAGTATCTATGCTGCAGCGTTCTGTATGTTTTACAGTGCAGAGACCTTAAAACAGGTGTAATGTGTGCTCTCCGTCTAGTCTTGGTCAGTATCTATGCTGCAGCGTTCTGTATGCTTTACAGTCAGAGACCTTAAGACAGGTGTAATGTGTGCTCTCCGTCTGGTCTTGGTAAGTATCTATGCTGCAGCGTTCTGTATGCTTTACAGTGCAGAGACCTTAAAACAGGTGTAATGTGTGCTCTCCGTCTAGTCTTGGTCAGTATCTATGCTGCAGCGTTCTGTATGTTTTACAGTGCAGAAACCTTAAAACAGGTGTAATGTGTGCTCTCCGTCTAGTCTTGGTCAGTATCTATGCTGCAGCGTTCTGTATGTTTTACAGTGCAGAGACCTTAAAACAGGTGTAATGTGTGCTCTCCGTCTAGTCTTGGTCAGTATCTATGCTGCAGCGTTCTGTATGCTTTACAGTGCAGAGACCTTAAAACAGGTGTAATGTGTGCTCTCCGTCTAGTCTTGGTCAGTATCTATGCTGCAGCGTTCTGTATGCTTTACAGTGCAGAGACCTTAAAACAGGTGTAATGTGTGCTCTCCGTCTAGTCTTGGTCAGTATCTATGCTGCAGCGTTCTGTATGCTTTACAGTGCAGAGACCTTAAAACAGGTGTAATGTGTGCTCTCCGTCTAGTCTTGGTCAGTATCTATGCTGCAGCGTTCTGTATGTTTTACAGTGCAGAGACCTTAAAACAGGTGTAATGTGTGCTCTCCGTCTAGTCTTGGTCAGTATCTATGCTGCAGCGTTCTGTATGCTTTACAGTGCAGAGACCTTCAAATCAAATCAAATCAAATTTTATTTGTCACATACACATGGTTAGCAGATGTTAATGTGAGTGTAGCGAAATGCTTGTGCTTCTAGTTCCGACAATGCAGTGATAACCAACAAGTAATCTAACTAACAATTCCAAAACTACTGTCTTATACACAGTGTAAGGGGATAAGGAATATGTACATAAGGATATATGAATGAGTGATGGTACAGAGCAGCATACAGTAGATGGTATCGAGTACAGTATATACATATGAGATGAGTATGTAGACAAAGTAAACAAAGTGGCATAGTTAAAGTGGCTAGTGACATAAGAATGCAGTCGATGATCTAGAGTACAGTATATACATATGCATATGAGATGAATAATGTAGGGTAAGTAACATTATATAAGGTAGCATTGTTTAAAGTGGCTAGTGATATATTTACATCATTTCCCATCAATTCCCATTATTAAAGTGGCTGGAGTTGGGTCAGTGTCAATGACAGTGTGTTGGCAGCAGCCACCTTAAAACAGGTGTAATGTGTGCTCTCCGTCTAGTCTTGGTCAGTATCTATGCTGCAGCGTTCTGTATGCTTTGCAGTTTCCCAATGGCTTTCTTGGGTAGACCAGACAGGAGAGCATTACAGTAGTCAAGCCTGCTTGTAGTAAAGTATGGATGAGTCTCTCTGTATCAGCCTGAGAGAGAAATATAGTATTTTACTTTAGAGAGTACTAATATTACTATCCCAACTACAATGGCCTCTCAATGGCCAATACATAGCATCAGGAATCCAGGGTTTATATACGATTGCCATGTATCTCAACTCCATGGTGATTTCAACCACGGAGTTGAGCGCAGACTTTTGTTTTTTTAAATGAACCTCAGACTCCTTCAAGTCGCTATGAAGTCAGTACTTTCCAAAATTACATTCTTAAACTCTTACCATTTACCTATGCTTGTCCTCTGTTTTTGCATGCCTTTCTTTTCTTTGCTGAAATCTGTACTTTTTAATAAAACTTTAATCAAATACAACCACGGACTGTTTCCTCGTTGCTGTTGCTCTAAGATGGCAACTCAGCTTGAATGTGCATGTGCCAATTGAATTTCAACAAGGAAAAAGTTGGTGGTTGTATTTGATGAAAGTTTTTTTTTAAGTATGGATTTCAGCAAACAAAGAAAGGCACACAACAACAGAGGAGAAACATAGGTACACAGTAAGTTACATTTTTTAAGTATCGATTGCATAGTGACTTAAAGGAGTCAGAGGTTCATTTCAAAAACTACTTTGATTTCAACTCCGTGGATTCAATTATCATGGAGTTGAAGTACCCGGCTAGAGTTTCGATAGAGTTGACGATATATTTCTCCGTGCATGGCCAAGTTAATGATATATCAAGATAGAGGGTCTACAATCCCTCCCTGGCCAATCATTGATTTGACAGCAGAGGAGAGCAGTATAGTGGGAGATGACTAATTAGGTTGAATAGGTGGGATGTCTGACACTGCTGATACGTGAACTGTCCTTGGTGGTCTCAAAGAAGACCACTAGCCTACATTACATTATATCCACAGAAGTTTAGGGTGTTTTCAACATGTTTTCACCAGATCCTCATTTTTCTGTACTCAGTGGAGGTGACAGGTGAACAGCAGTATGGTGGCCTGGGAAGAGAGATCACCCTGACCCCCAAGGTCTCAGGTCAGCCTGAGGACATCCTGTGGAAACACAATGGGAACAAGGTGGTGGAGTTTGATAGGAGTCAGAATGTTGAGTATGGCAGCTATAAAGGCAGGACCATCCTGGACTGGGACTCTGGAGCGCTAACTATCAAAGGTCTCACTGATGCAGACAGTGGGCCCTATGAGTTAGAGGCTGTCGTCAAGGGCAAGCTGCAGTACTCTCAACATAAGGTGGGGGTTATTGGTAAGTATGTAATGTTGCTGTTTAAAGGCCTGCATGTCAGGTTTGTGTGGATACAGTATGTTTATTTACAGTATTAATAAGGGCTTTCAATTTTTTTTATCTTTAAGCCTAGACAACGGCTGATTAAGTGATGCCAGTATAGTATAACAAAATCTAATTGTATACCTTGGTTACTGTATCTAATGAGTCAGGACCCACATATTCTCACCTAGCTCTTGAAATCTTGTTCCAGTGTGATATTTAAACTCCCCCTTTTCATCATTACATCTTTATTACAAATGTTCAAAGTTGCTGGACAGGTTTAAACCCACACCAAGACACACCTCTCCTCAGATCAGTTGAGGTGAAACGGCTTCTCACTTTGCTGTGTGTGTGTCTGTGCATGTCTGTGCGTGTGCGTGTGTGTGTGTGTGTGTTTGTGTGTGTGTGTGTTTGTGTGTGTGTGTGTGTGTTTGTGTGTCTGTACTCATTTGTGCACATGTGTGTAGATGATGTGGCACAGCCCAGTGCAACCTGTGTGGTTGACACCACAACCCCAGAGAACATGGACAGAACCCTGCTGTGCTCAGCTGACCTCCAGCCCCTGACCCAGTTCATCTGGAGGAGTCCTGAGGGGTCAGAGAGTCCTGGACCTGAACTGTTCATACCTGGGGGGGAGAACCAGGATTCTGAGAACCAGGAGTCTATCTACACATGTGTGGTGAAAAACCCTGTTAGTGAGAAAAGTGCAGAGTTCACCCTGAAGAACTGCTACACTGGTAAGATAACACTTCTAAACTGTAGTTACAGTAATACAACGTACTCTCACTTTCATTCTGTCGTGTTCACAATTTGGATGTATTATTTAATGCTGCCAACACATGCGTGACATGTAGATTCTGTACATTTATTGATAGTGAGAACATGGTTCAGAAAGACATAGAATGAGATTGTTGTAAATACAATGTTATATTGTGCAGGCTAAGCATCTTTTTTTTGCAGATCCCAGATATTCATACGTTACAGTCACTGACATTACTATATAGTTCATAGTGTTATGACTGCTTAATTCATGTCTTATAAGACTGCTTAATTCATGTCTTATTAAGTGTGGAAATGCTGCTGATCCAAGATGTTTTAATGGTGTTTCTGTGCAGAGGAAGGCTCATCCAGTGTCCTGGCTGTGGTCCTGTCCATTCTCCTTCTCCTCGTCTTAGTTGCTGTTGTGGCATTTCTCTTGTGGTACTACTGGAGGAAATGCAAGAAACGTACGACCATCCTATGTCCTATGAAAAACGTTTTGTTCCAGACTCCGGAAATATATGGGGCATAGTTCGGTATTACTGGGAGAAAAAGCCCCTCATTATAATGATCTGGCTAGACCAGAGTCAATCCATTTCCTCCCCACTCCCCTGATGTGTGCTGAGCTTTTTAGATGATCACTGTCCCAGTGATGCCAGCTGACTTGTTACAAGGTCGTTGACCTTGGATCTGAGATTAGAGTTGAAAAGGGGAGATAAAAGAGTACAACCAGCAAACAAAGCAAAGTAACTACATAGTCTTTCTGGTTAGACATATTCATGTTGCAGGATGTTCACCCACATTACTTCCCTATGTCTAATTCTGTCCTTTATCCCTCTTGTCTTTTCCACTCTGTGGTGGATGACCAGCGGCTGAAGCTGCACCGACAAAATCTGAAGAAGAGAAAGGACTGGTGGCATATACAAAACAAGGTTGTTTAGCTGTAAAAATGTCATTTTGAACATGAGTTCTATTGCTATAGACTTAGTTTGGCATCACATACATTTTAAGACAAAACTAACACCTTACCACTCTACTGTTTATGAATACCACTATTTTGTTTATGTTTTAATTGAATAGGAAACAACGATCCCGAGGATGACCATTCTGAGAACACTGGAAATATAACTTCTATACCAAAAGGTTCTCCTTATATAGTGTTTATTGCCTTGGGCACGAGAAACTTTGAATACATATGATATTAATGGGGATGAATGTTTTTGTGTGTACAGGAATGGTAAAAGAGCAGGTAGAGCTGATAAACAAGCAGAATGCAGATCCAAGTAGGAAATGGCAAACTGGACCAGCTGGAAGAATTTTCTCTCCAACAAAAAGTAGGGGTCACAGCCTTCTATACAGACAGAATGACAGTCTCTCAGACAAACAGACAGGTGATTTTATGTCCCATGGCAGATAGGTTAAACATAACTCAATATTGAGACTGACAATGACATAATAAGTAATGTTATCATTAAGACAAATGTGTCTGTATAATAGTGTTTGTGTAGTCTTGTATCAACCCATCTTCTCATTCTGTGTTTCAGTGACAGACACAGAGCATGTACAGGACAATTGGACCAACCCAGGCCAACAAGACCTAGTCACACCAGACCACACCCAGGCCCAACAAGACCTAGTCACACCAGACCCCACTCCTGCCCAACAAGACCTAGTCACACCAGACCCCACCCCTGCCCAACAAGACCTAGTCACAGAAGACCCCACCCCTGCCCAACAAGACCTAGTCACAGCAGACCCCACCCCTGCCCAACAAGACCTAGTCACACCAGACCCCACCCCTGCCCAACAAGACCTAGTCACACCAGACCCCACCCCTGCCCAACAAGACCTAGTCACACCAGACCCCACCCCTGCCCAACAAGACCTAGTCACACCAGACCCCACCCCTGCCCAACAAGACCTAGTCACAGAAGACCCCACCCCTGCCCAACAAGACCTAGTCACACCAGACCCTACCCCTGCCCAACAAGACCTAGTCACACCAGACCCCACCCCTGCCCAACAAGACCTAGTCACAGCAGACCCCACCCCTGCCCAACAAGACCTAGTCACACCAGACCCCACCCCTGCCCAACAAGACCTAGTCACAGCAGACCCCACCCCTGCCCAACAAGACCTAGTCACAGAAGACCCCACCCCTGCCCAACAAGACCTAGTCACAGAAGACCCCACCCCTGCCCAACAAGACCTAGTCACAGCAGACCCCACCCCTGCCCAACAAGACCTAGTCACAGAAGACCCCCCCCTTCCCAACAAGCCCTAGTCACAGCAGACCCCACCCTTGCCCAACAAGACCTACTCACACCAGACCCCACCCCTGCCCAACAAGACCTAGTCACACCAGACTCCACCCAGGCCCAACAAGAACTAGTCACACCAGACCCCACCCCTGCCCAACAAGACCTAGTCACACCAGACCACTCCCAGGCCCAACAAAACCTAGTCACACCAGACCACTCCCAGGCCCAACAAGACCTAGTCACACCAGAATCCAAAGAATCCAAGCTAGGCACGCCCACACCAGAACCCAACCAGGAAACAGCTCCAGAGACAGCTCCAGGCCAAAAATACCCAATCACAACAGAGACAGCTTCAGGCCAAAAATACCCAATCACAACAGAGACAGCTCCAGGCCAAACAGAATCAGCAGGCACAACACCCAAATCGATTCCACTAAATGCAGAAACAGATAAACCCAACCAGGACATAGGGCACAAGAAGGCCCTGCTAGACCTGAACAAACCAGGTCTTAAACAGGAGAATGAACTAGACCAAGAATCAGACAAGCCCCAAGAGGAGATGACAAACCTGTACACGGGAGATGGTAAACATGAGAGCGACTCAGGCACTTAATGATGAATGATGAAAAGCCAGAGATAAAGATCCAAGGAGAAGGACCGTACACAGCAGACCACAAAGACAATAACCAAACAAATCAACATACACAGGAGGACAACCAGGACATCCAGTTAGGGGAGTGAAGACAGAATGATGATGTGGAAGAATAAGGGAAAGGGCAAAGAGTAAGTAATGAGGAGAACAGAGATGGAATAATGGACCACAATAGATGTATGGGTGCAAACACAGAGGATGATGGGGGAAATGAAGTAGAGATGGAGGAGGAAGGGATAGAGCAGAAGGAACCAGGCACAGAGAATGAAGGAGATAATACCAACCAAACATCTACTCAGAGTGATGAGGAGCTGGATGAGACACCCATCACAGACCCCAATGCGCAGCACATTACCCAGACTACACTACAGGGTTGTCCACTGGGTAGTCCAGTGACAATAATCCCTAATGCAAATAACCCAGTACAATTATGGGTAAACTGTATGACTTTAAATCCACTGTTTTTGAGATGACACTAAAGTTTGGATAACAGGTCTCCACCTTATTTTCTACTGAGCTGCTACCCTCATACTGTTAGAAGAAAAACTCTGGTGAAGAAAATGCTGGATGCTACAGTGTAATACAAGCATTGGAATTTCTTGATTTTGGTTTCATAGTTTGCAAACAGCATTGTATTCTCTAGTTATGTTTCAGTTCTACATACCTGTGGTAGCTAACATAATACATTATTTACTACAAGTTAATACACTATTTGTTATTTTAGCTCAATTTAAAGACATGTTTTAATGAACCTTAACATACTGTTATTGCTAAAGAACTTACTTAGGCTACTGATATGCCATCTTGATGGGTTGTCAGAGGTCCTCAGTGATCAGTGTAAATAAATAAATGTTAACAGAATGATGTGAATAAATGACTAGAACAAGCGGTTGTCACTCTGCATCACGTGGGACTAAACAGCCCTCAGTAGTGGCCTGCATTCATGGATGCCAAGGGAAGCCAGGCTTCCCCAACTATTTAAACAATCAATAAATACAAATTCTCAAATCATTTTTTATTTATTTTTTTCTTCATAATTTTACGTCAATTCGCAAGTGGCTGAATCTCACTGGAGAAATCATCGGAGCGAGGGAAATGGCACCCGTCTGTTGTGTAGCCTACAGTACTGTATGTATCTGATGCTGTCTGGACCAAAAAAGTATAACATGTTGCCGCTGTAGCATTTGATTGGTTGATGCCAGCAAGCATTTGGCCTCATTTGATTTAAAAAATAAATAGCCAATCAGCGTTGAGCTGAGCTGTTTCGGCGCAGGTGTGCTTGATATACCCGGGTGTATTGCAATGTGCTGAACAAGACTGGTTACTCGCATCAATGACTCTGTCTCGTCATTTAACATCCAAACATGGTGTCAGAAGCGGGATGACTATCCATGATATCCGCAAATTAGAGCAAACCTTTGTTTAAAAATCGCCATAATTCACCTTCGCTATATAGTGTTGTTAGCATCGAGATAGAAATGGCAGTGAACATTCCCCTTCCCACAGTTATGATGCTCAGCGGAGATTGGAGCACACATTGGGATACGTCCAGAGGTGAATGGGAGGACTAGCCACAGGACTTCTGGAAAAGGATGAAGATGTAGTGGCTGCCATTTTGAGGACTATAATGGGAGCTGAATGCCGACAAGTATACAAACACAACCCAAACCTAACAGCAGCTCAGCAAGGTAACGCAATAGCTATTCTTGATGCTTGTCGTGACGTGGTATTGATTAATGTGATGGCTGCTGTTCATCGAATTATTAATTGTTTATAATTACTTGATTAAATGAATCAGGTAGAGTCTGATTCAGCCAGTCTCCCGTCTGTCATGAGCCGCCAGAGTCTCCCGTCTGTCATGAAGTTTTGCGGCCGGAGTCCGCACCTTTGTTTTGTCATTATTTAGTATGGTTTTTGGTTTCGTTCGTTCCACGTTTATTGTTTTTGTATTCAGTTGTGTTCATGTTGAGTATTTCTTATTAAGAACCATGGACACTTACCACGCCGCATATTGGTCCTCCGATCCTTCTCGCCTCTCCTCTTCAGACGAAGAGGAGGGAAACCTTTACAGTATATTTGTGGAAAAATCACCCTGATTAACTCTTTAGTTTAATCACAGTTTACCTATTTGCTTATGGTTTTGCCTACACCTAGTGACCTGCTTTTTAAATTATATGAACAAAAAATATTAAATTTTATTTGGAACAGCAAGCCAGATAAAAATTAAAAGGGCCCATTTATATAACGAATATGAATTCAGTGGGCAGAAATGATTAAATATTAAAGCATTAGACCTCTCACTAAAGGCATCAGTCATACAAAAGTTAGACTTAAATCCAAACTGGTTCTCTAGTCAATTGGTAGGAATGTCTCACCCTATATTCAGGAAGGGCCTTTTCCCCTTTATTCAGATTACACCTGCTCACTTTCGGTTGTTTGAAAAGGAAATCATCTCCAAATTATCTTTCTTTTTTAAACAAGCCTTAGAAAGTTGGTTGCAATTTCAGTTTAATCCACCTGAAAGGACGGAACAAATAGTACAACAAATATTGTGGTTAAATTCAAATATACTAATTGATTAAAAAAACTGTATTTATCGAAGAAATGTTTAAAAAAGGTTTAATTTTTGTGAATGATAGTGGTGGAGTTATGTCACACATGCAGCTAACACAGACATATGGAAATGTCTGCTCTACCCAAAATTACAACCAATTAATTGCAGCATTACCACAAAAATGGAAGAGGCAAGTAGAAGGGTAAAAAAGTAAGGAACTTGTATGTCGACCCTGTATTAAAGAACATAAATGGTTCAAGAAAAGTGTGATAAATAAAAACATATACCAATTTCATTTAAGGACAAAAAAACTGACAGCTGTGCCATATAAATTGCAAAATAGTTGGGAAGAGATTTTCAATGTACCCATTCCATGGTACATGGTTTATGAATTGATACGCAAAACAACAAAGGATTCAAAACTTCTAATTTTTCAATATAAATTACTATACAAAATTCTTGCAACTAATAGAATGTTATATATATATATATATATATATATGGGGGATACAATCTTCCCAGCTCTGCGGATTCTGCTGTGAGGAGGCAGAGTCATTAGATCATTTTCTTTGCTATTGTCCATACAGTGGGGCAAAAAAGTATTTAGTCAGCCACAAATTGTGCAAGTTCTCCCACTTAGAAAGATGAGAGAGGCCTGAAATGTTCATCATAGGTACACTTCAGCTATGACAGACAAAATTTGAAAAACAATTCCAGAAAATCCCATTGTAGGATTTTTAATGAATTTATTTGCAAATTATGGTGGACAATAAGTATTTGGTCACCTACAAACAAGCAAGATTTCTGTCTCTCACAGACCTGTAGCTCCTTCTTTAAGAGGCTCCTCTGTCCTCCACTCATTACCTGTATTAATGGCACCTGTTTGAACTTGTTATCAGTATAAAAGAAACCTGTCCACAAACTCAAACACTCACACTCCAAACTCCACTATGGCCAAAATCCAAAGAGCTGTCAATGAACACCAGAAACAAAATTGTAGACCTGCACCAGGCTGGGAAGACTGAATCTGCAATAGGTAGGCAGCTTGGTTTGAAGAATTCAACTGTGGGAGCAATTATTAGGAAATGGAAGACATACAAGACCACTGATAATCTCCCCCGATCTGGGGCTCCACGCAAGATCTCACCCTGTGGGGTAAAAAATTATCACAAGAACGGTGAGCAAAAATCCCAGAACCACACGGGGGGACCTAGTGAATGACCTGCAGAGAGCTGGGACCAAAGTAACAAGGCCTACCATCAGTAACACACTACGCCGCCAGGGACTCAAATCCTGCAGTGCCAGACGTGTTCCCCTGCTTAAGCCAGTACCTGTCCAGGCCCGTCTGAAGTTTGCTAGAGAGCATTTGGATGATCCAGAAGAAGATTGGGAGAATGTCATATGGTCAGATGAAACCAAAAATATAACTTTTTGGTAAAAACTCAACTCGTCGTGTTTGGAGGACAAAGAATGCTGAGTTGCATCCAAAGAACACCATACCTACTGTGAAGCATGGGAGTGGAAACATCCTGCTTTGGGACAGTTTTTCTGCAAAGGGACCAGGATGACTGATCCGTGTAAAGGAAAGAATGAATGGGGCCATGTATCGTGAGATTTTGAGTGAAAACCTCCTTCCGTCAGCAAGGGCATTGAAGATGAAACGTGGCCGGGTCTTTCAGCATGACAATGATCCCAAACACACCGCCCGGGCAACGAAGGAGTGGCTTCGTAAAAAGCATTTCAAGGTCCTGGAGTGGCCTAGCCAGTCTCCAGATCTCAACCCCATAGAAAATCTTTGGAGGAAGTTGAAAGTCCTTGTTGCCCAGCAACAGCCCCAAAACATCACTGCTCTAGAGGAGATCTGCATGGAGGAATGGGCCAAAATATCAGCAACAGTGTGTGAAAACCTTGTGAAGACTTGCCAACAAAGGGTATATAACAAAGTATTGAGATAAACTTTTGTTATTGACCAAATACTTATTTTCCACCATAATTTGCAAATAAATTCATTAAAAATCCTACAATGTGATTTTCTGGATTTTTTCTTCATAGTTGAAGTGTACCTATGATGAAAATTACAGGCCTCTCTCAAATATATTTTTAAATTTACAATCTGTAGAAGCTATGAGAATAGAAAGGTTCAATTATTTTATGAAGCATCACAGCACAGTTGAAGAATATATGGCAAATAGAAATCCGAAATGGCTGATGTTGAGAGATAGATGGGAGGGGTTGAATGGAGCTGAAGGGTGGGACTAATAACAAGATAAACAATGTAAAGCATATGGGATTTGTAAAATGTATATAGGTTCGGAACTTTTGTGAATTAGCATAGTTACAAATGGAAATCAAACTGGATGGACATCAGAAATAGAGGAAGGACTAAGAACAAACAAGAGAGAACTATTGTAAAGTAGACCGTGTCTGTAAAATGTGTATAAGATGTATAAATTGAAGGTAAAAGCAGAAGTGTTTATTGGTTTACTCCAATGGGGGGATCGGCGGTAGGGTTTGCGGGGAATAATAATAAAGGTATCATCTTTAAAAAAAAGTATATGTCTATATAGGTATGTGTATGTATATATGTGTATATGTATGCATGCGTGTATGGATATATACATTTACCCCAAAAATATGGGGGATTGGAAATTATGCAGACAATTATAATAAAAAAATTTAAAATTAAAATGTAACACAAACAAGCTAAAATGATAGTGTAAGATACACAAACACAGTCTAGGCTATTGATTAGAACTTAGTACAATGAAACAGGTCCCTAATGGGCCAACACAATATGACACGTGTTACACAAAATGGGGATTTAAAAAGAGAGAGAAAAACACACTTGGGTACATTTTTAAACTATGCTTAGTTTAGCCCTAACCTTGGCCCAAACTGCCGCTCTTATGGATCAGAATATAATGATGTAATTACTTGTCGAAAGTCTCCGATTGGGATATCTCCTCCTGGACCGAGTTCCTCCTTCTCCTCTGATGACCTCTGTTGTTACTGGGTGTAACTCTCTGATTGTCCACACGATGTCAGTGTCCTTTCTCTTAGTGGTCTGTTTCCTCGCCCTTGTTCTGAAAGGGGGTCTTCTGAGTACGGTCAGCCATGCAGCTCAGGGCTCCAGAGTAGGAATGAAAGCAGTGTAGACACACAATTCCTTGGAAAGTTCCTGCTTGAATTCATCCTCTTAGACACAGCTGCTCATCTTTAGCATAGATTGTTAAAAGGTTATTTTGTCTTCTTCAACATTGTGTTGCGTTTTGGGTTTGCGACTACCTCGGACCTTGGCTGCAGCTCCTAGTCTGATATGTTAATTCTTAACTTACATGTTTTATACCCTCAGGTCAGAAAGAGGTGTTTCCGTCTTTATGGCAAGTTCTCTGTGTAGCTCCCTTCAGTAACCACGAGCACAACCGTTCCTTGATTTTAACTGGCGGCTTTATTCTGTAGTTTTAGTCAGAATTATCACCTTCCATGAGAACTATAAAGTAAATGAAAAATACAGTTAAGCACACTCTTACAACCTTATCTTACGAGTGACTTATTAGCTTGGTATAACTCTGAAGTGCTTACATACATAACAGTTTAACCGGCGTTATAACGGGTTCAGATTAAACACATGAATAAAGGAAAAAATACCTCATTGGCTGCTTATTACAGAAGGGAGGAAATCAAACTTCACACTTATTATTCCTGGCATGAATTCACACTTCATCCTAACATACACTCTTCAACCTTTATGAACTACACCCGATGACATGAAAACTTAGCTAACGCAGCGCAGGATTGCCTTCCCTCCAAAGGTGTGTTGCTACAATAAGGATCCCCGTTACAACAGTATTAGCTATGTAGTTCCGCTTGTATTATCATTTCCCCCGCACAGCGGACACGTAAACAATTCAAACAAAAGACAACGACATAACCTGTAAGTCTAACTGTCAGTTACACTCCCACCAATCACCGGTGATTTCTGTGAAAGGGGTCTGCAGGTTTCTTGATTGGCTTCCAGGAGGGTGACTGTCTTATGGATGGGCCTCTCCAGATAGGTGGGTTTGGTGATGCGTTTACCTCTCTCATCTAGGGTTGAGTCGCTGATCAGTAACTTGAATCTTCTCACCCGGCCATCCTGTCCCGGGTACACTTCTGTAACCTTTGCCAATTTCCACTGGTTGCGTGGTGCAGTATCATCTTGCAAGATGACAAAGTTATTAATCCTTGTGTTTCTTCTGTCTTTATTCCATTTCTGTCAGTGTTGATTGTTCTGAGGTATGAGCACTCTCCATAACATGAGGTACTAGCGTCGGAGAAGTGATGGAGCTCATAACTCTGCACCTCCTTGAAACTTGATGGCCAGTAGCCTCGTTGGATCCTTACTTCAGACAAGTTTTGTAGACCTTGGAGCCAGAATTCCCACTGGGAACGTAGGTCATCTGGAAGGGGGTCATCCCAGTCGATTTTGTCACGACACATCCGCTGCAAGATCTGCTTCCCTGCCAGGACAAAGGGTGCCACAAACCCAAGCGGATCATATACAGAGGCTACTGTAGACAACACTCCTCTTCTTGTGAGTGGGCGTTCCTTGACAACTACTCTAAACTGGAACTCGTCTGATGCGACACACCACAGTACACCAAGCGCTCTCTCCATGTGTGGTTCACCCAGAGCCATATCCAGGTCTTTGGCATCCTCGGCACATTCTTTTTGGGGTATTGTGGCTATAACTTCCTTGCTGTTAGAGATAAACTTGTGCAACCGAAGTTTGCCGATGCTGCAAAGCTCTCTTGCTTCTTTCACCAGCTGGGCCGCTTCAGCTTCAGACGATACGCTCGTCAACCCATCATCAACATAAAAGTTCCTTTCTATGAACTGGATAGACTTCTCGCTGAAGCTTCCTCGTCCTTCGGCAGCAAGATGTTTGAGACCATAGTTGGCGCAACCAGGAGATGAAGCTGCGCCGAACAAGTGGACCTTCATACGATACACTGAGGGTTGAGACTCTAGATCTCCGTTCTCCCACCAAAGGAACCGTAGATAATCTTGGTCTTCTGCTTTCCCATGAAACTGGTGGAACATGCGCTCTACGTCACACATGATTGCAACTGGACCCTTACAAAAACGACAAAGGACACCCAGCAATGTGTTTGTCAACTCTGGACCGGTAAGGAGATGGTCATTCAAGGACGTCTCTCGAAACTTAGCTGAGCAGTCAAAGACGACGTGTATCTTCTTATTATAGAAGGTAGGAAATCAAACTTCACACTTATTATTCCTGGCATGAATTCACACTTCATCCTAACATACACTCTTCAACCTTTATGAACTACACCCGATGACATGAAAACTTAGCTAACGCAGCGCAGGATTGCCTTCCCTCCAAAAGTGTGTTGCTACAATAAGGATCCCTGTTACAACAGTATTAGCTACGTAGTTCCGCTTGTATTATCATTTCCCCCGCACAGCGGACACGTAAACAATTCAAACAAAAGACAACGACATAACCTGTAAGTCTAATTGTCAGTTACACTCTGGACGTCGCTAGTTACGAGACAAGGTCTGTATTTTTACTCAGATCCAATTTAGACAACTAACTTCACATTTCATCTTTACAAAAACATTCTATTTGATCTGGACATTTTCCACACAACGCACAGTATGCCAACATCAGGTACATATTGTGAAAATTCTTCAAGGTACAATGTTTTCGTTATAATGTCATCATTTAACTTTTAATAACAACAAAAACGCCAGTCATTTTCATATTCCATCTATCATCATTACCACAATTTTGGTTGACGAAACATACTGTCCCAAAGTCCATTCATTGCATGTTAATGTTCTGAAGCCGGTTCTCCATAGTAAGAGGACAAAGTAATTTTGTTTGCTGCCTTAAGATTTACTATGGGCGTGAGGCGTCATAAAAAAAACACCTCCATTCTTGTCAATCTATCCCCCTCTGGTGGGTGTGAGAAATGTCTCTGTAGGATTGTGGTCCACTGTAACCTGACCCGAACAGACCAGTCATGACATGCTCTTGAACATTACTTTAAGCCAGCAAAGAATGTTATCTACAAGCATTATGTTCTCAGCTGTTGCAAAGAGGAGGACAGGGAATCCATTGACAGCTTTGTCACCAGGCTAAGGGAAAAAGCAGCTACATGTGAATATGGTGCTTTACGTAAGAGATGAACTGATCAGAGATAAGATAGTTCTTGGTGTAGCTGATGAGGGCACGGGCAGACGTTTGCTGAGAGAATGTGACCTGACACTGGTCTTGGCAGTGGAGACATGCCGTGCAGCAGAACTTACTGATGTACGGATAAGGTCCATGGAGCTAGAAAGGCAGCATATGGACAATGCCAATGCTACATTCAGACAGCCAGTAAAGAAATGTCCCTTTGCCACTGCTAATGCTAATATTACAGGCAAATCTGCAGCAGAAATCCCCAATACATGCAGATATTGTGGCATTTCTCATGGATGTGGAAAAGAAAACTGCCCAGCCTATGGGAAAAAGTGCAAATCCTGTGGTACAGCTAATCACTTTGCGAGGGTCTGTATGAAAGGCAAGAGAAAGGAGGGTAAATTGCACTCCATTGAAACAAACACAGATGAAGGGAACAGCAGCACTGAGAAGGATTTTTATGTTAGTGAGTGCATAGGGGCAGTGAGGGCCAAAGAAATCAACGTAACAATAAATCACAGCAATGCCAGTTAGATTCGGGGCCCACATGTAACGTTATGAGCCTTAAAGACAAAAGGAGGTCTCGCGCCCAGAGACAAACTCAGACAGAGCAGCACCAAGCTGAAACTGTATTCAGGCCAGTTGATGACCTCTTTAGGTCTGATTGTGACAGAGTGTGTTGTGCGTGGCCAGAAACACACCCTAGTTGAGGCTAGTTAACTGCCATTACTGACTGTCAGGGTCCACATGTGAGCACCTCGGGCTTATTAACTTCACCATCCCAGCAGACCAGCCTGTTGCATTCGCCTCTAGGGCACTCACTCCAGCAGAGCAGAATTACGCCCAGATAGAGAATGAGTGTCTCAGCATTGTGTTTGCATGCCATCGCCTCCACCACTACCTGTAAGGGCATGACAACATTACAGAAGTAACAGATCACAAGCCCCTTATTTCTACATTCAGCAAGCCTCTCCTGAAGCCCCGAAAAAAAGCTACAAAGCTACAACCTCAAGCTGGTGTACAACCCGGGCCGGAGATGTATGTGAGTGACACGCTCAGCAGGGCTACTGCATCACGCACAGACATGCTCCATGCATGAACAACACACAGTGTGCAGCTTGCAAACAGAGCAAGTGGATGTTGAACACATCAACCAGGCTGACTACCTCCATGTTACTGACCAGTGCCCTATAAAAAACAGACAGCACATAGATAGGGGCGAGGACCTCCACGAGCTACTGACGCCCTCCTGGCAGATACTATCTGTCTAGATCTCTTTTAAGCAAAGTAGCAAATACTTTCTTCTGTTAGTGGATCATTACTCAGACTTCTGGGAGATTGATGTCCTCCCCGACCTTTCAGCAGAGACAACGATCAAATGCTGCAAGGCTCAGTTTAAGAAACAGGGGATCACAGGGGGGACGCTCCCTCGCCCATCAATACTCCCCTCACAGTCAGGTGACACGCCTGTGCGTGAATCCCACAGTCCTCACAGACAAACCCCCTGTATTTTCACACTGCGGGTGGCATTCCCAGCTACCTACAATACTTAATCTGTAGGTTTCTTATTAGGAATTGTTGACAGACAGAAATACAGACAGAAATACTCAAAATGTGTTTATTTTATACAAAAAATAAACTGTTTATGTTGGATATTATTACTAGGTTGGAATTAACAGCTCCTGTTCTATTTTATAAAAGGGAGGATGTTATGGGAACCAAGATGGCATAGCAGTTTAGACGTCTTTTGTCCTTGTCTTGTCGTGTCCTGTGTATATATATATATATTTACAACTTTTTTCACATACATTTTATTTTTATTTTCCATCAACTCATCTTCAAAACACTCTCTTGCAACCCGCCTCACCAATTTATATTTATAAAAAAGTATTATTTACCTCAAATCTGTAATCCTCCAAGAAGCTAGCCAGAAGCTAGCCAGAAGCTAGCCCAGAACCTAGTTCAGAAGCTAGTTAGCTTCTTTACTGGCAAATCGTTAGTATTCAGCTAACCACGGTTTGTGGTCATCAGCTATCCTTTAGCTCGAAAATCTATCGCCAGTTTTGTACGGCGCAGCGCGGCTCGGAACGGAACATACCGGACCAATTTTTCTCTCCATGTCCCTGGATTTCAACTGCTCTCTGGACATTCATACCCGGATCTCACAGCTAGCTAGCTGCTATCCATGTGACTATCGGCTTTCGTCGATTCCGGAGCAAACATCAATTATTCCGGAGCTAGCCAGCTCCGTCAATCACTCCTGAGTTCCATCAATCACTCCTGGGCTGCAGTCACCTATCCGGACCCGTTTTACTGCCTACGCGGAGCCCCACCGGGTCTTCACAACTGGACTGCCGACGTTATCTACCCGAAGGTGATCCGGCTGGCTCCTCCGTTGCGACGTTACCTGAACGCCCATCCTGCGGCCTGCTAACCGTTAGCTGTCTTACCGGCTGCTATCTGAATAGACAATCGGACAATTTATTTATTTTTATTATTATTATGTTTCTTCTTGGGCCTCTATAACTATATCTATTGTTTTTATTTTTTGTTGTTGTTGTGTGATTTGGATTAATCCCCTCTACCACACAGAACCCCACTAATCTACTGACGGAACGCAAGAGGTGGCTAACAACAGACCTCCATCCTATGCTAGCTTGCTACCGATGGCCTGGCTAGCTGTCTAAATCGCCGTGACCCCAACCAACCTCTCCACTCACTGGACCCTTTTGATCACTCGACTAAGCATGCCTCTCCTTAATGTCAATATGTCTTGTTCATTGCTGTTCTGGTTAGTGTTTATTGGCTTATTTCACTGTAGAGCCTCTAGTCCTGCTCACTATACCTTATCCAACTTATTAGTTCCACCGCCCACACATGCAATGACATCTCCTGGTTTCAATTATGTCTCTCTTCATCACTCAATACCTAGGTTTACCTCCACTGTATTCACATCCTACCATACCTTTGTCTGTACATTATACCTTGATGCTATTTTATCGCCCCCAGAAACCTCCTTTTACTCTCTGTTCCAGACGTTCTAGACGACCAATTCTTATTGATTTTAGCCGCACCCTTATTCTACTCCTCCTATGTTCCACTGGCGATGTAGAGGTGAATCCAGGCCCTGCAGTGCCTAGCTCCACTCCTATTCCCCAGGCGCTCTCTTTTGATGACTTCTGTAACCGTAATAGCCTTGGTTTCATGCATGTTAACATTAGAAGCCTCCTCCCTAAGTTTGTTCTATTCACTGCTTTAGCACACTCTGCTAACCCGGATGTTCTAGCTGTGTCTGAATCCTGGCTTAGGAAGACCACTAAAAATTCAGAAATTTTAATTCCAAACTACAACATTTTCATACAAGATAGAACTGCCAAAGGGGGCGGTGTTGCAGTCTACTGCAAAGATAGCCTGCAGAGTTCTGTCCTACTATCCAGGTCTGTACCCAAACAATTTGAACTTCTACTTTTAAAAATCCACCTCTCTAAAAACAAGTCTCTCACCGTTGCCGCCTGCTATAGACCACCCTCTGCCCCCAGCTGTGCTCTGGACACCATATGTGAACTGATTGCCCCTCATCTATCTTCAGAGCTCATGCTGCTAGGCGACCTAAACTGGAACATGCTTAACACCCCAGCCATCCTACAATCTAAACTTGATGCCCTCAATCTCACACAAATGATCAATGAACCTACCCCCCCAAAGCCTTAAACACGGGCACCCTCATAGATATTAGCTGCTGCTCCAGTTTCAACTGTTCTGCCTTATTATTATTCG
Organism: Oncorhynchus nerka; assembly: GCF_034236695.1. NCBI lineage: Eukaryota > Metazoa > Chordata > Actinopteri > Salmoniformes > Salmonidae > Oncorhynchus > Oncorhynchus nerka. Next base: position 64,335,748 of record NC_088398.1, on the reverse strand, counting down.
ACCATGCTGGTCATTTATTAACATTTGAACATCTTGGCCATGTTCTGTTATAATCTCCACCCGGCACAGCCAGAAGAGGACTGGCCACCCCACATAGCCTGGTTCCTCTCTAGGTTTCTTCCTAGGTTTTGGCCTTTCTACTGAGTTTTTCCTAGCCACCGTGCTTCTACACCTGCATTGCTTGCTGTTTGGGGTTTTAGGCTGGGTTTCTGTACAGCACTTTGAGATATCAGCTGATGTACGAAGGGCTATATAAATAAATTTGATTTGATTTGATATCATCCTAACCAACTTCCCCTCTAAATACACCTCTGCTGTCTTCAACCAAGATCTCAGCGATCACTGCCTCATTGCCTGCATCCGTAATGGGTCAGCGGTCAAACGACCTCCACTCATCACTGTAAAACGCTCCCTGAAACACTTCAGCGAGCAGGCCTTTCTAATCGACCTGGCCGGGGTATCCTGGAAGGATATTGATCTCATCTCGTCAGTAGAGGATGCCTGGATATTTTTTAAAATGCATTCCTAACCATCTTAAATAAACATGCCCCTTTCAAGAAATTTAGAACCAGGAACAGATGTAGCCCTTGGTTCTCCCCAGACCTGACTGCCCTTAACCAACACAAAAACATCCTATGGCGTTCTGCATTAGCATCGAACAGCCCCCGTGATATGCAGCTGTTCAGGGAAGCTAGAAACCATTATACACAGGCAGTTAGAAAAGCCAAGGCTAGCTTTTTCAAGCAGAAATTTGCTTCCTGCAACACTAACTCAAAAAAGTTCTGGGACACTGTAAAGTCCATGGAGAATAAGAACACCTCCTCCCAGCTGCCCACTGCACTGAAGATAGGAAACACTGTCACCACTGATAAATCCACCATAATTGAGAATTTCAATAAGCATTTTTCTACGGCTGGCCATGCTTTCCACCTGGCTACTCCTACCCCGGTCAACAGCACTGCACCCCCAACAGCAACTCGCCCAAGCCTTCCCCATTTCTCCTTCTCCCAAATCCATTCAGCTGATGTTCTGAAAGAGCTGCAAAATCTGGACCCCTACAAATCAGCCGGGCTAGACAATCTGGACCCTTTCTTTCTAAAATGATCTGCCGAAATTGTTGCCACCCCTATTACTAGCCTGTTCAACCTCTCTTTTGTGTCGTCTGAGATTCCCAAAGATTGGAAAGCAGCTGCGGTCATCCCCCTCTTCAAAGGGGGGGACACTCTTGACCCAAACTGCTACAGACCTATATCTATCCTACCATGCCTTTCTAAGGTCTTCGAAAGCCAAGTCAACAAACAGATTACCGACCATTTCGAATCTCACCATACCTTCTCTGCTATGCAATCTGGTTTCAGAGCTGGTCATGGGTGCACCTCAGCCACGCTCAAGGTCCTAAACGATATCTTTAACCGCCATCGATAAGAAACATTACTGTGCAGCCGTATTCATTGATCTGGCCAAGGCTTTCGACTCTGTCAATCACCACATCCTCATCGGCAGACTCGACAGCCTTGGTTTCTCAAATGATTGCCTCGCCTGGTTCACCAACTACTTCTCTGATAGAGTTCAGTGTGTCAAATCGGAGGGTCTGCTGTCCGGACCTCTGGCAGTCTCTATGGGGGTGCCACAGGGTTCAATTCTTGTACCGACTCTCTTCTCTGTATACATCAATGAGGTCGCTCTTGCTGCTGGTGAGTCTCTGATCCACCTCTACGCAGACGACACCATTCTGTATACTTCCGGCCCTTCTTTGGACACTGTGTTAACAACCCTCCAGGCAAGCTTCAATGCCATACAACTCTCCTTCCGTGGCCTCCAATTGCTCTTAAATACAAGTAAAACTAAATGCATGCTCTTCAACCGATCGCTACCTGCACCTACCCGCCTGTCCAACATCACTACTCTGGACGGCTCTGACTTAGAATACGTGGACAACTACAAATACTTAGGTGTCTGGTTAGACTGTAAACTCTCCTTCCAGACCCATATCAAACATCTCCAATCCAAAGTTAAATCTAGAATTGGCTTCCTATTTCGCAACAAAGCATCCTTCACTCATGCTGCCAAACATACCCTTGTAAAACTGACCATCCTACCAATGCTAGACTTTGGCGATGTCATTTACAAAATAGCCTCCAATACCCTACTCAACAAATTGGATGCAGTCTATCACAGTGCAATCCATTTTGTCACCAAAGCCCCATATACTACCCACCATTGCGACCTGTACGCTCTCGTTGGCTGGCCCTCGCTTCATACTCGTCGCCAAACCCACTGGCTCCATGTCATCTACAAGACCCTGCTAGGTAAAGTCCCCCCTTATCTCAGCTCGCTGGTCACCATAGCATCTCCCACCTGTAGCACACGCTCCAGCAGGTATATCTCTCTAGTCACCCCCAAAACCAATTCTTTCTTTGGCCGCCTCTCCTTCCAGTTCTCTGCTGCCAATGACTGGAACGAACTACAAAAAACTGGAAACACTTATCTCCCTCACTAGCTTTAAGCACCAGCTGTCAGAGCAGCTCACAGATTACTGCACCTGTACATAGCCCATCTATAATTTAGCCCAAACAACTACCTCTTTCCCAACTGTATTTAATTTATTTATTTATTTTGCTCCTTTGCACCCCATTATTTGTATTATTTTCCATTGCAAAACTACCATTCCAGTGTTTTACTTGCTATATTGTATTTACTTTGCCACCATGGCCTTTTTTGCCTTTACCTCCCTTCTCACCTCATTTGCTCACATTGTATATAGACTTGTTTATACTGTATTATTGACTGTATGTTTGTTTTACTCCATGTGTAACTCTGTGTCGTTGTATCTGTCGAACTGCTTTGCTTTATCTTAGCCAGGTCGCAATTGTAAATGAGAACTTGTTCTCAACTTGCCTACCTGGTTAAATAAAGGTGAAATAAATAAATAAATAAAATAAATAAATGGGTGTAGCTTGGCACGTTGATCCCATCTGTTGGTAAGTGTTAATTACTGCAACAGTGTTTTTACCGGTGTGCTTGATTTACCTGGATATATTGCAATGTGCTGAAAAAGACGGGTTACTCGCATCAATGACTCTATCTTGTCATTTAACATCCAAACAAGAGCCATAGACCGTTTCAACAACATGAAAGAGGAGGATAGCATTGCGTTCAACTAGTCTACAAGTAGGGTGAGTCTTCGCGCATGCACACACACACACACACATCCGTACCAGGGACAGCCACATGATACTTAGCAACATTGATTGGACTAAATTGCTTTTGGTATCTGTTAAGTTTGTTTTCAGTTAAACTAAGCTATATAGTTTTGTTGATTTGATGTTTAAGTGTAAATGGTGTTGGAATAGCAGAAGCAGTGCTCCTGTTGTCTTTGTTCTGACTTGCGGTAACTCTGTGGTTCTAAAATCAGTAGTTGTTTAGTTAACTGTTGAAAACATTGACTTGCTGGACCATGCTGCAGGTGATATAACTCTTCTTCTTCATATGGTACTGTATTACGGCAGTCCGCAAAGAAGCGTTCCAGGTGCATGCCGCCACCTACTGTGGGGGTGGTAAACTATAGAAAAATATCCATTGTATGAAAGGGGGGAAAAAACATGAAAAAATACAGAAATAGACACATAAAAAACAAAAACTGTCACTTTCTTCAGTCACATTGCAATCAAGTCACATCCCTAAACAGGCACATGGGCCTGAACATCCATTGACAGGATTTGTAGGCAAGTCAATTAAGAACAAATGATTATTTACAATGACTGCCTACCCCGGCAAAACATGGACGATGCTGGGCTAATTGTGTACCACCCTATGGGGTGTCTTTCACTGGGACACGTTTGACATAGGCTAGAACACAGGTGAGTTCCCCTATGTTACATTCCCAAGCAGAACTGACTAGTCTATGCCATGTTAATGATTTACTGTAACACAAGAGAAGGTATATTGCTGTATGGTGTAAATACCACTACTAGGCCTCCTACTGATGAAAGAGTTGTTACATGTATCTTACAAAGACTGCATTTACACACAGGCATCCCAATTCTGATCTTTGGCCCAATTACTGGCAGTAGCGGTGTGGGTAAAATCACTGGGGAGCCAAGACAGAAAAAAACCATATTACAACCTACGTGTTGTGATAATTGTGTTGTTTGCTCTATAACCTGTTAGCTCATATGCCTTGTGACCATTATACAGTGGGGCAAAAAAGTATTTAGTCAGCCACTAATTGTGCAAGTTCTCCCACTTAAAAAGATGAGAGAGAACTGTAATTTTCATCATAGGTACACTTCAACTATGACAGACAAAATTTGAAAAAAATCCAGAAAATCACATTGTAGGATTTTTAATGAATTTATTTGCAAATTATGGTGGAAAATAAGTATTTGGTCAATAACAAAAGTTTATCTCAATACTTTGTTATATACCCTTTGTTGGCAATGACAGAGGTCAAACGTTTTCTGTAAGTCTTCACAAGGTTTTCACACACTGTTGCTGGTATTTAGGCCCATTCCTCCATGCAGATCTCCTCTAGAGCAGTGATGTTTTGGGGCTGTTGCTGAGCAACACGGACTTTCAACTCCCTCCAAAGATTTTCTATGGGGTTGAGATCTGAAGACTGGCTAGGCCACTCCGGGACCTTGAAATGCTTTTTACGAAGCCAGTCCTTCGTTGCCAGGGCGGTGTGTTTAGGATCATTGTCATGCTGAAAGACCCAGCCACGTTTCATCTTCAATGCCCTTGCTGATGGAAGGAGGTTTTCACTCAAAATCTCACGATACATGGCCCCATTCATTCTTTCCTTTACACGGATCAGTCGTCCTGGTCCCTTTGCAGAAAAACAGCCCCAAAGCATGATGTGTCCACTCCCATGCTTCACAGTAGGTATGGTGTTCTTTGGATGCAACTGAGCATTCTTTGTCCTCCAAACACAACGAGTTGAGTTTTTACCAAAAAGTTCTATTTTGGTTTCATCTGACCATATGACATTCTCCCAATCTTCTTCTGGATCATCCAAATGCTCTCTAGCAAACTTCAGACGGGCCTGGACATGTACTGGCTTAAGCAGGGGGACACGTCTGGCACTTCAGGATTTTAGTCCCTGGCGGCGTAGTGTGTTACTGATGGTAGGCTTTGTTACTTTGGTCCCAGCTCTCTGCAGGTCATTCACTAGGTCACCCCACATGTGGAATCCCACATGTGGTTCTGGGATTTTTGCTCACCGTTCTTGTGATCATGTTGACCCCACGGGGTGAGATTTTGCGTGGAGCCCCAGATCGAGGGAGATTATCAGTGGTCTTGTATGTCTTCCATTTCCTAATATTTGCTCCCACAGTTGATTTCTTCAAACCAAGCTGCTTACCTATTGCAGATTCAGTCTTCCCAGCCTGGTGCAGGTCTACAATTTTGTTTCTGGTGTCCTTTGTCAGCTCTTTGGTCTTGGCCATAGTGGAGTTTGGAGTGTGACTGTTTTAGGTTGTGGACAGGTGTCTTTTATTCTGATAACAAGTTCAAACAGGTGCCATTAATACAGGTAACGAGTGGAGGACAGAGGAGCCTCTTAAAGAAGAAGTTACAGGTCTGTGAGAGCCAGAAATCTTGCTTGTTTGTAGGTGACCAAATACTTATTTTCCACCATAATTTGCTAATAAATTCATTAAAAATCCTATGCAGAAGTCATTTTTTGGGCATTTGAGCTGAAAGTGGTAGCAGATGCTGCTACATGGACACTAGAATTGAACATTATGAAACAAAACGATTTATTGTTGAACTAGGACTCCTTGCACTACAATCTGATCGAAGATCATCAAAGGTAAGGGAATATTTATGTTGTAATTTTGTATTTCTGTTGACTCCAACATAGCGGAGAAATATTGTTACGTCTGAGCGCCGTTTCAGATTATTGCAATGTTAGGCCTTTTCCGTAACGTAAAAAAAAAAATGTGACACAGCGGTTGCATTAAGAACCAGTGTATCTTTTTAATTATATGTAGAACACGTATCTTTAGTCAAAGTTTATGATGAGTATTTCTGTTATCTGGCGTAGCTTTCTATAATTCCTCCGGACATTTTGGAGAATTTTCTGAACATGGCGTCAATGTAAACCGAGATTTATGGAGATAAAATGCATATTATCGAACAAAACATAAATGTACTGTGTAACATGTCATATGACTGTCATCTGATGAAGATTTTCAAGAGGTTAGTGAATTATTATTTTTTTAATCCTCCTTTTGTCATTTTATCTTTTGTGGTACAAAATGGCTACGTTTTCTCTTTGTTTTGGTGGTGGTCTAACATAAATATATGCTGTGTTTTCGCCGTAAAACATTTAAAAAATCTGACACGCTGGGTAGATGAACAAGGTGTTTATCTTTCATTTGAGGTATTGGACTTGTTAATGTGTGGAGGTTAAATATTCCTAAGAATATTTTTGCATTCCCTGCGCCACCGTTTCAGCTGAACGGGGGGGTGTAGTTCCTGTAAGGGAACCCATAGGCTTAACAAGCCTGTCAGGAGGAATGGGACAAAATTCACCCAACCTATTGTGGGAAGCTTTTGGATGGCTACCTGAAATGTTTGAACCAAGTTGAACAATTTAACGGCAATGCTACCAAATACTAATTGGGTGTATGTAAACTTCTGACCCACTGGGAATGCGATTAAATAAATAAAAGCTGAACTAAATTATTGTCTCTACTATTATTCTGACGTTTCACATTCTTAAAATAAAGTGGTGATCTTAACTGACCTAAAACAGGATATTTTTTCTTGGATTACATGTCAGGAATTGTAAAAAAAAACAGAGTTTAAATGTATTTAGCTAAGGTGTATGTAAACTTCTGACTTCAACTGTAGGTTAGGTAATAGCTCCTGAGTGGCGCAGCAGTCTAAGGCACTGCATCTCAGTGCTAGAGGTGTCACTACAGACCCTGGTTTGATCCCGGGCTGTATCACAACCAGCCGTGATCGGGAGTCCCATAGGGAGGCGCACAATTGGCCTTGCGTCGTTAGGGAAGGTTTGCCTGCCTGCCCGTGTTCGAATTTATAAACTTTTGTTACTTCGACACTGTCTGCACCCGGGTCTTACCATCAAACGTGATAGATTCACATGATTAACTCATCATCAAGCTTTGATTATTTGAATCGGCAGTGTAGTGTTTGGGTAACAGCCAAAACGTTCACCCCTTGGGGTCCCCGGGACCAAGTTTGGCAAATACTGTACTGGACATTTATATAGTGTATTACAATAAAGGTAAATTCAGGAACTGTCTGTGTATTGTAATTGTTTTATCAATGTTTATTCGCTTCTGAATCTCAGTCTCTTCAGCCCAGCGAGTGAGTTTATGAGTTATAGTAACAAGTGACTCTGGTGTCGGATTGCATTACATAGCCACCACACTGAAGGCTGGAAAGTCCTGCCTGTTTCCCACTTACTTAATTCGCTGAAAGGCCCATCACATCTTGGCAGAAAGATACGTATACACGCACAGCACTGTCAAACGAAGCTGAAACGCTGAAAATCTATCCACATACACATAAACTAGTTTGACAAACCCATAAGGTGGTATACTGAATTCAATAGAAGAAAACAGAGGGAGAGCAAGAGACTAACCTCTTACCTCTACCTGGGACGCTTGCGTCCCAACTAGAGCTCTGGAAATGCAAATGCGCTACGCTAAATGCTAATAGTATTAGTTAAAACTCAAAAGTTCATTAAAATACACATGCAGGGTATCAAATTAAAGCTACACTCGTTGTGAATCCAGGCAACAAGTCAGATTTTTAAAATGCTTTTCGGCGACAGCATGAGAAGCTATTATCTGATAGCATGCACCAATACACTACAACAGAAAAGCACAGCAGGGGACGTAAACAAAATAATTAGCATTTCGGCGTTACACAAACCGCACAATAAAATAGAAAACAGTCATTACCTTTCACCATCTTCTTTGTTGGCACTCCTAGATGTCCCATAAACACTATTGGGTCTTTATTTCGATTAAATCGGGCCATATAAAGCCAAGATATCGTTATATGTAGACTGTGTGATAAACGAAAAAAAACAGCGATTTCACAACGTAACGTCATTTTTAAAATTCAAAAAGTAGACGATAAACTTTCACAAAACACTTCGAAATACGTTTGTAATGCTACTTTAGGTATTAGTAAACGTTAATAAGCGATAAAAATCATCCGTAGGCGATGTACATATCATTAGCTGTCGTCTTGGAAAAAATTTCAGGAGAGAGCTCTTCCGGAATGATCTGGGCGGAGACCGGAGGTACGTCGTGCCCCTCTTTCCGTTCAACCAAGAATCAAAGAGGATTAAATTCACAAGATACTCGACTGCATGGGGATGCTGTGGGAGTTGAATGCTCGGTCTTATCTAATTCGGCTCACTGTTAACAATTGCTGGAAGTGGCGCAATGATATTTATTTCCATTTTCTGTGATCAGGTTTTCCTGCGCTTTCCGATGTAACGCACGTTATGTAATAGCCACAGTCGTGATTTAACCAGTTTTAAAAACGTCCGAGGGTTTCCTATACACACATTCTAACCATATGAACGTACTATATTCCTGGCATGAGTAGCAGGGCGCTGAAATGTTGCGCGATTTTTAACAAAATGTTCAAAAAAGTAGAGGGTAGGAGCAACTAGTTTTAATGTAGCCTTTAGCTACAGCCAAAAAAGCTGGCAGTCTCTCTCCCTCTCTCTGTTTTCTTCTACAGATTATATGTAGCCTGAAATGTAAAATGTTATCTATAGTGGGCCGGGGGAACACTTGAAATGCACTAACTTGAAATATGTAGTTAGTATATAATACCTTGCAACAGCCTAAGTATACAAAACATTAAGAACACCGGCTCCTTCCAAGACATTGACTGATCAGGTGAAAGCTATGATCCCTTATTGATGTCACTTGTTAAATCCAGTTCAATCAGTGTAGGTGAAGGGGAGGAGACAGTTTTTAAAAAATTGACAGTTGAGACATGGATTGTGTATGTGTGCCGTTCAGAGAGTGAATGGGCAAGACAAAATGTATAAGCGCCTTGGAATGGGATATGGTAGTAGGTGCCTGGCGTGCCGGTTTGTGTCAAGAACTGCAACAATGTTGGGTTTTTCACACTCAACAGTTCTCGAGTCAACATGGGCCAGCATACCTGTGGAACACTGTTGACACCTTGTAGAGTCCATTCTCCGATGAATTGAGGCTGTTCAGGTAACCTGGAAGAGGCCTGGGGGGGGTCAGAGTCCAGGGCCTGAACTATTCATAGCTGGAGGGATTGTAGCACCCTGAAGGACTGCTAAACAGGTAAGACAACACTGCTAAACAGGTAAGACAACACTGCTAATCAGGTAAGACAACACTGCTAAACAGGTAAGACAACGCTGCTAAACAGGTAAGACAACACTGCTAAAAAGATAAGACAACACAGCTAAACAGGTAAGATAACACTGCTAAACAAGTAAGACAACTCTGATAAACACGTAAAACAACATTGCTACACTGGTAAAGACAACACTGATACACTGGTAAAGACAACACTGATACACTGGTAAAGACAACACTGATACACTGGTAAAGACAACACTGATACACTGGTAAAGACAACGCTGCTAAACAGATAAGACAACACTGCTACACTGGTAAGACAACACTGCTACACTGGTAAGACAACGCTGCTAAACAGGTAAGACATCACTGATACACTGGTAAAGACAACACTGATACACTGGTAAAGACAACACTGCTAAACAGGTAAGACAACGCTGCTAAACAGGTAAGACAACACTGCTAAACAGGTAAGACAACACTGCTAAACAGATAAAGACAACACTGCTAAACAGATAAAGACAACAATGCTAAACAGGTAAAGACAACACTGCTAAACAGGTATGACAACACTGCTAAACAGGTAAAGACAACACTGCTAAACAGATAAAGACAACACTGCTAAACAAATAAAGACAACACTGCTAAACAGGTAAAGACAACACTGCTAAACAGGTAAGACAACACTGCTAAACAGGTAAAGACAACACTGCTAAACAGATAAAGACAACACTGCTAAACAGGTAAGACAACACTGCTACACTGGTAAAGACAACACTGATACACTGGTAAAGACAACACTGATACACTGATGAAGACAACACTGATAAACAGGTAAGACAACACTGCTAAACAGGTAAGACAACGCTGCTAAACAGATAAGACATCACTGATACACTGGTAAAGACAACACTGATACACTGGCAAAGACAACACTGCTAAACAGGTAAGACAACGCTGCTAAACAGGTAAGACAACACTGCTAAACAGGTAAGACAACACTGCTAAACAGGTAAGACAACACTGCTAAACAGGTAAGACAACACTGCTAAACATGTAAGACAACACTGCTAAACATGTAAGACAACACTGCTAAACAGGTAAGACAACACTGCTAAACAAGTAAGACAACTCTGATAAACAGGTAAGCCAACATTGCTACACTGGTAAAGACAACACTGCTACACTGGTAAAGACAACACTGATACACTGGTAAAGACAACACTGATACACTGGTAAAGACAACACTGATACACTGGTAAAGACAACACTGCTAAACAGGTAAGACAACGCTGCTAAACAGATAAGACAACACTGCTACACTGGTAAGACAACGCTGCTAAACAGATAAGACAACACTGCTAAACAGGTAAGACAACGCTGCTAAACAGATAAGGCAACACTGATACACTGGTAAAGACAACACTGCTACACTGGTAAAGACAACACTGATACACTGGTAAAGACAACACTGCTAAACAGGTAAGACAACGCTGCTAAACAGGTAAGACAACACTGCTAAACAGGTAAGACAACACTTCTAAACAGGTAAGACAACACAGCTAAACAGGTAAGACAACACTGCTAAACAGGTAAAGACAACACTGCTAAACAGATAAAGACAACACTGCTAAACAAATAAAGACAACACTGCTAAACAGGTAAAGACAACACTGCTAAACAGGTAAAGACAACACTGCTAAACAGGTAAAGACAACACTGCTAAACAGGTAAGACAACACTGCTACACTGGTAAAGACAACACTGCTAAACAGGTAAGACAACGCTGCTAAACAGATAAGACAACACTGCTAAACAGGTAAGACAACGCTGCTAAACAGATAAGACATCACTGATACACTGGTAAAGACAACACTGATACACTGGCAAAGACAACACTGCTAAACAGGTAAGACAACACTGCTAAACAGGTAAGACAACACTGCTAAACAGGTAAGACAACACTGCTAAACAGGTAAGACAACACTGCTAAACAGGTAAGACAACACTGCTAAACAGGTAAGACAACACTGCTAAACAGGTAAGACAACACTGCTAAACAGGTAAGACAACACAGCTAAACAGGTAAGACAACACTGCTAAACAAGTAAGACAATTCTGATAAACAGGTAAGACAACATTGCTACACTGGTAAAGACAACACTGCTACACTGGTAAAGACAACACTGATACACTGGTAAAGACAACACTGATACACTGGTAAAGACAACACTGCTAAACAGGTAAGACAACACTGCTAAACAGGTAAGACAACGCTGCTAAACAGATAAGACAACACTGCTACACTGGTAAGACAACACTGGTAAGACAACGCTGCTAAACAGATAAGACAACGCTGCTAAACAGATAAGACAACACTGCTAAACAGGTAAGACAACGCTGCTAAACAGATAAGGCAACACTGATACACTGGTAAAGACAACACTGCTACACTGGTAAAGACAACACTGATACACTGGTAAAGACAACACTGCTAAACAGGTAAGACAACGCTGCTAAACAGGTAAGACAACGCTGCTAAACAGGTAAGACAACGCTGCTAAACAGGTAAGACAACACTGCTAAACAGGTAAAGACAACACTGCTAAACAGATAAAGACAACACTGCTAAACAAATAAAGACAACACTGCTAAACAGGTAAAGACAACACTGCTAAACAGGTAAAGACAACACTACTAAACAGATAAAGACAACACTGCTAAACAGGTAAGACAACACTGCTACACTGGTAAAGACAACACTGATACATTGGTAAAGACAACACTGCTACACTGGTAAAGACAACACTGATACATTGGTAAAGACAACACTGATACACTGATGAAGACAACACTGATACACTGGTAAAGACAACACTGCTAAACAGGTAAGACAACGCTGCTAAACAGATAAGACAACACTGCTAAACAGGTAAGACAACGCTGCTAAACAGGTAAGACAACACTGATAAACAGGTAAGACAACATTGCTACACTGGTAAAGACAACCCTGCTACACTGGTAAAGACAACACTGCTACACTGGTAAAGACAACACTGATACACTGGTAAAGACAACACTGATACACTGGTAAAGACAACACTGCTAAACAGGTAAGACAACGCTGCTAAACAGATAAGACAACACTGCTACACTGGTAAGACAACACTGCTACACTGGTAAGACAACACTGCTACACTGGTAAGACAACGCTGCTAAACAGATAAGACAACACTGCTAAACAGGTAAGACAACGCTGCTAAACAGATAAGACATCACTTATACACTGGTAAAGACAACATTGATACACTGGTAAAGACAACACTGCTAAACAGGTAAGACAACGCTGCTAAACAGGTAAGACAACACTGCTAAACAGGTAAGACAACACTGCTAAACAGGTAAGACAACCCTGCTAAACAGATAAAGACAACACTGCTAAACAGGTCAAGACAACACTGCTAAACAGGTAAGACAACGCTGCTAAACAGGTAAGACAACACTGCTAAACAAGTAAGACAACTCTGATAAACAGGTAAGCCAACATTGCTACACTGGTAAAGACAACACTGCTACACTGGTAAAGACAACACTGATACACTGGTAAAGACAACACTGCTACACTGGTAAAGACAACACTGATACACTGGTAAAGACAACGCTGCTAAACAGATAAGACAACACTGCTAAACAGGTAAGACAACGCTGCTAAACAGATAAGACATCACTGATACACTGGTAAAGACAACACTGATACACTGATGAAGACAACACTGATACACTGGTAAAGACAACACTGCTAAATAGGTAAGACAACGCTGCTAAACAGATAAGACATCACTGATACACTGGTAAAGACAACACTGATACACTGGCAAAGACAACACTGCTAAACAGGTAAGACAACGCTGCTAAACAGGTAAGACAACGCTGCTAAACAGGTAAGACAACACTGCTAAACAGGTAAGACAACACTGCTAAACAGGTAAGACAACACTGCTAAACAGGTAAGACAACACTGCTAAACAGGTAAGACAACACAGCTAAACAGGTAAGACAACACTGCTAAACAAGTAAGACAACTCTGATAAACAGGTAAGCCAACATTGCTACACTGGTAAAGACAACACTGCTACACTGGTAAAGACAACACTGCTACACTGGTAAAGACAACACTGATACACTGGTAAAGACAACACTGATACACTGGTAAAGACAACACTGCTAAACAGGTAAGACAACGCTGCTAAACAGATAAGACAACACTGCTACACTGGTAAGACAACGCTGCTAAACAGATAAGACAACACTGCTAAACAGGTAAGACAACGCTGCTAAACAGATAAGGCAACACTGATACACTGGTAAAGACAACACTGCTACACTGGTAAAGACAACACTGATACACTGGTAAAGACAACACTGATATACTGGTAAAGACAACGCTGCTAAACAGGTAAGACAACGCTGCTAAACAGGTAAGACAACACTGCTAAACAGGTAATACAACACTGCTAAACAGGTAAGACAACACTGCTGAACAGGTAAAGACAACACTGCTAAACAGATAAAGACAACACTGCTAAAAAGGTAAGACAACACTGCTAAACAGGTAAGACAACACTGCTAAACAGGTAAGACAACACTGCTACACTGGTAAAGACAACACTGATACACTGGTAAAGACAACACTGCTAAACAGGTAAAGACAACACTGCTAAACAAATAAAGACAACACTGCTAAACAGGTAAAGACAACACTGCTAAACAGGAAAAGACAACACTGCTAAACAAATAAAGACAACACAGCTAAACAGGTAAAGACAACACTGCTAAACAGGTAAAGACAACACTGCTAAACAAATAAAGACAACACTGCTAAACAGGTAAGACAACGCTGCTAAACAGATAAGACAACACTGCTACACTGGTAAGACAACACTGCTACACTGGTAAGACAACACTGCTACACTGGTAAGACAACGCTGCTAAACAGATAAGGCAACACTGCTAAACAGATAAAGACAACACTGCTAAACAGGTAAGACAACACTGCTAAACAGGTAAGACAACACTGCTAAACACGTAAGACAACACTGATACACTGGTAAAGACCACACTGTTAAAGACAACACTGCTAAACAGGAAAAGACAACACTGCTAAACAAATAAAGACAACACTGCTAAACAAATAAAGACAACACTGCTAAACAGGTAAGACAACGCTGCTAAACAGATAAGACAACACTGATACACTGGTAAAGACAACACTGCTACACTGGTAAAGACAACACTGATACACTGGTAAAGACAACACTGATACACTGGTAAAGACAACACTGCTAAACAGGTAAGACAATGCTGCTAAACAGATAAGACAACACTGCTACACTGGTAAGACAACGCTGCTAAACAGATAAGACAACACTGATACACTGGTAAAGACAACACTGATACACTGGTAAAGACAACACTGCTAAACAGGTAAGACAACGCTGCTAAACAGGTAAGACAACACTGCTAAACAGGTAATACAACACTGCTAAACAGGTAAGACAACACTGCTGAACAGATAAAGACAACACTGCTAAACAGATAAAGACAACACTGCTAAACAGGTAAGACAACACTGCTAAACAGGTAAGACAACACTGCTAAACAGGTAAGACAACACTGCTAAACAGGTAAGACAACACTGCTAAACAGGTAAGACAACACTGCTAAACAGGTAAGACAACACTGCTACACTGGTAAAGACAACACTGATACACTGGTAAAGACAACACTGATACACTGGTAAAGACCACACTGTTAAAGACAACACTGCTAAACAGGTAAAGACAACACTGCTAAACAAATAAAGACAACACTGCTAAACAGATAAGACAACACTGCTAAACAGGTAAAGACAACACTGCTAAACAAATAAAGACAACACTGCTAAACAGGTAAGACAACACTGCTAAACAGAAAGACAACACAGCTAAACAAATAAAGACAACACTGCTAAACAAATAAAGACAACACTGCTAAACAGGTAAGACAACGCTGCTAAACAGATAAGACATCACTGATACAATGGTAAAGACAACACTGCTACACTGGTAAAGACAACACTGATACACTGGTAAAGACAACACTGATACACTGGTAAAGACAACACTGCTAAACAGGTAAGACAACGCTGCTAAACAGATAAGACAACACTGCTAAACAGGTAAGACAATGCTGCTAAACAGATAAGACAACACTGATACACTGGTAAAGACAACACTGATACACTGGTAAAGACAACACTGCTAAACAGGTAAGACAACACTGCTAAACAGGTAAGACAACACTGCTAAACAGGTAAAGACAACACTGCTAAACAGATAAAGACAACACTGCTAAACAGGTAAAGACAACACTGCTAAACAGGTAAGACAACACTGCTAAACAGGTAAAGACAACACTGCTAAACAGGTAAAGACAACACTGCTAAACAGGTAAAGACAACACTGCTACACTGGTAAAGACAACACTGATACACTGGTAAAGACAACACTGCTAAACAAATAAAGACAACACTGCTAAACAGGTAAAGACAACACTGCTAAACAAATAAAGACAACACTTCTAAACAGGTAAGACAACACTGCTAAACAGATAAAGACAACACTGCTAAACAAATAAAGACAACACTGCTAAACAAATAAAGACAACACTGCTAAACAGGTAAGACAACGCTGCTAAACAGATAAGACAACGCTGCTAAACAGATAAGACAACACTGCTAAACAGGTGAGACAACACTGCTAAACAGGTAAGACAACACTGCTAAACAGGTAAGACAACACTGCTAAACAGGTAAAGACAACACTGCTAAACAGATAAAGACAACACTGCTTAACAGGTGAGACAACACTGCTAAACAGATAAAGACAACGCTGCTAAACAGGTAAGACAACACTGATACACTGGTAAAGACAACACTGATACACTGGTAAAGACAACACTGCTAAACAGGTAAGACAATGCTGCTAAACAGATAAGACAACACTGCTACACTGGTAAGACAACACTGCTACACTGGTAAGACAACGCTGCTAAACAGATAAGACAACACTGATACACTGGTAAAGACAACACTGATACACTGGTAAAGACAACACTGCTAAACAGGTAAGACAACGCTGCTAAACAGGTAAGACAACACTGCTAAACAGGTAAGACAACACTGCTAAACAGGTAAGACAACACTGCTAAACAGGTAAGACAACACTGCTGAACAGATAAAGACAACACTGCTAAACAGATAAAGACAACACTGCTAAACAGGTAAAGACAACACTGCTAAACAGGTAAAGACAACACTGCTAAACAGGTAAGACAACACTGCTAAACAGGTAAATACAACACTGCTAAACAGATAAAGACAACACTGCTAAACAAATAAAGACAACACTGCTAAACAGGTAAAGACAACACTGCTAAACAGGTAAGACAACACTGCTAAACAGGTAAAGACAACACTGCTAAACAGGTAGAGACAACACTGCTAAACAGGTGAGACAACACTGCTAAACAGATAAAGACAACACTGCTAAACAGATAAAGACAACGCTGCTAAACAGGTAAGACAACACTGATACACTGGTAAAGACAACACTGATACACTGGTAAAGACAACACTGCGAAACAGGTAAGACAACGCTGCTAAACAGGTAAGACAACACTGCTAAACAGGTAAGACAACACTGCTTAACAGGTGAGACAACACTGCTAAACAGATAAAGACAACACTGCTAAACAGGTAAGACAAACTGCTAAACAGGTAACACAACACTGCTAAACAGGTAAAGACAACACTGCTAAACAGATAAAGACAACACTGCTACACTGTTAAAGACAACACTGCTACACTGTTAAAGACAACACTGATACACTGGTAAAGGCCACACTGTTAAAGACAACACTGCTAAACAGGTAAAGACAATGCTGCTAAACAGATAAGACAACACTGATACACTGGTAAAGACAAAACTGATACACTGGTAAAGACAACACTGCTAAACAGGTAAGACAACGCTGCTAAACAGGTAAGACAACGCTGCTAAACAGGTAAGACAACGCTGCTAAACAGGTAAGACAACGCTGCTAAACAGGTAAGACAACACTGCTAAACAGGTAAGACAACAATGCTAAACAGATAAAGACAACACTGCTAAACAGATAAAGACAACACTGCTAAACAGATAAAGACAACACTGCTAAACAGATAAAGACAACACTGCTAAACAGGTAAGACAACACTGCTAAACAGGTAAAGACAACACTGCTAAACAGGTAAAGACAACACTGCTAAACAGATGAAGACAACACTGCTAAACAGATGAAGACAACACTGCTAAACAGATGAAGACAACACTGCTAAACAGATGAAGACAATGCTGCTAAACAGGTAAAGACAACACTGCTAAACAGGTAAGACAACACTGCTAAACAGGTAAAGACAACACTGCTACACTGTTAAAGACAACACTGCTACACTGTTAAAGACAACACTGCTACACTGTTAAAGACAACACTGATACACTGGTAAAGACAACACTGATACACTGGTAAAGACAACACTGATACACTGGTAAAGGCCACACTGTTAAAGACAACACTGCTAAACAGGTAAAGACAACACTGCTAAACAAATAAAGACAACACTGCTAAACAGATATAGACAACACTGATACACTGGTAAAGACAACACTGCTACACTGGTAAAGACAACACTGATACACTGGTAAAGACAACACTGCTAAACAGGTAAGACAACACTGCTAAACAGATAAGACAACACTGCTACACTGGTAAGACAACACTGCTACACTGGTAAGACAACACTGCTACACTGGTAAGACAACACTGCTACACTGGTAAGACAACACTGCTACACTGGTAAGACAACGCTGCTAAACAGATAAGACAACACTGCTAAACAGGTAAGAAAATGCTGCTAAACAGGTAAGACAACACTGCTAAACAGATAAGACAACAATGCTAAACAGATAAAGACAACACTGCTAAACAGGTAAAGACAACACTGCTAAACAGGTAAGACAACACTGCTAAACAGGTAAAGACAACACTGCTAAACAGATAAAGACAACACTGCTAAACAGACAACACTGCTAAACAGGTAAAGACAACACTGCTAAACAGATAAAGACAACACTGCTAAACAGATAAAGACAACACTGCTAAACAGGTAAGACAACACTGCTAAACAGGTAAGACAACACTGCTAAACAGATAAAGACAACACTGCTAAACAGGTAAAGACAACACTGCTAAACAGGTAAGACAACACTGCTGAACAGGTAAGACAACACTGCTAAACTGGTAAGACAACACTGCTACACTGGTAAAGACAACACTGATACACTGGTAAAGACAACACTGATACACTGGTAAAGACAACACTGATACACGGGTAAAGGCCACACTATTAAAGACAACACTGCTAAACAGGTAAAGACAACACTGCTAAACAGGTAAAGACAACACTGCTAAACAGGTAAAGACAACACTGCTAAACAGGTAAAGACAACACTGCTAAACAGGTAAAGACAACACTGCTAAACAGATAAAGACAACACTGCTAAACAGGTAAAGACAACACTGCTAAACAAATAAAGACAATGAAGGAAGTAATAAAGAGACAGAGAAGAGAAAGACGAGGAGAAAATACATGAGAAATGGGAACAGAATACAGGGGGCGACATGAACGAGAGATGAAGGAGGAAGGATAGGAGTAGAAGGAATCAGACACAGAGAATGAAGGAGTTAATACCAACCAAACATCCACCCAGAATGATGAGGAGATGGATGAGACAGTCCTGTGAATCCAAAGCATCCCCAGATAGCAAAGAAAAAATATGAGACACGAGTCACCCATCCCAGACCCCAATGAGCAGCACATTACGTAACCCATAATACACCACAGAGGCTGTCCAGTGACTCCACAGAAGACCCAGAAAATATTGATGACACAACCGCCCCAGTCCCCAAGGAGCAGCACATTATCCACAGTCCGCTACAGGCACAGTCCAGTGACTCCCTTTTAGTGAACACCAAGAGAAAGGGCACAGAGAAAGTACAAATAAATGCATCATTCAGTAATCTGCAATTCACTTGTATTGAAGATTATCCACAAACTGTAAAACTTCTTTGTACCAGTAGGGGTCAGTGTTCTTTAGCGTTTCCATCTACTACTTCCTTTGCAGGGGCCATTTTTATTAAAGTGTGGTAACACTGTCTTTGTGACAGTTGTTGTGAATACATACATTACAACAAAAATATACAAATATATATGTTTATGTGATGATGTGATCCTATTTGAGCTGTGCCAAATTTCTTTATAGACCAATGGCAAATTTGACTAGAGAGGTTTTCCACGGCTTATTACACTTACATATAGTAATTTAGCAGACACTCTTATCCAGAGAGACTTACAATAAGTACACGTGTCGAAAGTAAGTGAATCAACTATGCACCACAGTCATCGCAAGTAAGACACAATCAGATGAACAACAGCTGATCAATGATTATGACCCCAGAAAATGCAGCAAGTTCATTGTTGGTTCACTAATTGATTTTGCCTTGCAGATAATCCATTTTTATTTGAGTTTCATACCAAATACTGATACTGACACACTACTTTCTTAGTCTAGTATTTCCTTAGCACGATAATTGACCTTCCTAATCCACAGATTGGCTCCTACAAACAATAAACAAAGACAAACTGCATCTCAGTAGCTAATGAAAAGAATACTCAGAGCACAAAAAAGAACACGAGAACAAGCTAGTCCTAAACCAAATGCCAAGCTGGTCTATTCCAAAGGGAATAGGTATCTTTATCGGTCAAACCTGGTTAGTTTAACCCCAGAGTCATAGAGGGTCCTCTGATCTCCTACCAGCTGACCTGTGGGTCCAGAGCACCAGAGGAGAATGAACACTATCGGTTTCTGTGGTCACAACAAATACCGGGGGAATATGAATATATTGAATTATTCTGGAGGAGCGGAGGTGGGCGGGTATGAAAATAATAATGCAGTTCCTCAGAGATGGTGTTGATGTCTTGCTGGCAGCAGGAGAGCTCTGGTCCTGTTCTCCTTCTACTGGCTGAGATTGTAGGTTATATCCTTCCTGTTTGGCCCTGTCCGGGGGTGTCCTCGGATGGGGCCACAGTGTCTCCTGACCCCTCCTGTCTCAGCCTCCAGTATTTATGCTGCATTAGTTTTGTGTCGGGGGGCTAGGGTCAGTTTGTTATATCTGGAGTACTTCTCCTGTCCTATTCGGTGTCCTGTGTGAATCTAAGTGTGCGTTCTCTAATTCTCTCCTTCTCTCTTTCTTTCTCTCTCTCGGAGGACCTGAGCCCTAGGACCATGCCCCAGGACTACCTGACATGATGACTCCTTGCTGTCCCCAGTCCACCTGGCCATGCTGCTGCTCCAGTTTCAACTGGCCTGGGCCCTAGGACCATGTCCCAGGACTACCTGACATGATGACTCCTTGCTGTCCCCAGTCCACCTGGCCATGCTGCTGCTCCAGTTTCAACTGTTCTGCCTTACTATTATTCAACCATGCTGGTCATTTATGAACATTTGAACATCTTGGCCACGTTCTGTTATAATCTCCACCGGCACAGCCAGAAGAGGACTGGCCACCCCACATATGCTCTCTCTAATTCTCTCTTTCTTTCTCTCTCTCTCGGAGGACCTGAGCCCTAGGACCGTGCCCCAGGACTACCTGACATGATGACTCCTTGCTGTCCCCAGTCCACCTGACTGTGCTGCTGCTCCAGTTTCAACTGTTCTGCCTTATTATTATTCGAGCATGCTGGTCATTTATGAACATTTGAACATCTTGGTCATGTTCTGTTATAATCTCTACCCGGCACAGCCAGAAGAGGACTGGCCACCCCACATAGCCTGGTTCCTCTCTAGGTTTCTTCCTAGGTTTTGGCCTTTCTAGGGAGTTTTTCCTAGCCACCGTGCTTTTACACCTGCATTGTTTGCTGTTTGGGGTTTTAGGCTGGGTTTCTGTACAGCACTTTGAGATATCAGCTGATGTACGAAGGGCTATATAAATAAAATTTGATTTGATTTGAACTCCCTATGCCTCCCTTTCAACATCCCACCTCTTACTTTAACACTCATTGTTTCAGGGTTGATTCCTGACTGTTACCACTGGCATTAACAGTCATTGATTCTCGTAAATACGACCCCCTGGGACAAAGGACGGAGCGATCCATGAGGTCACAATATACTGACATGATTCTCTAGTCTAAAAAGTAACATTTTTGAAAAATCACATTCAAGACATAACAGCAGTGTTGTCAACAAAACCCATTTCTGCCTTTTTTACGTAGGTGCCCATTTCCTGTTGGAGCCTAATGTTCTCCTAGACAGGGGCCCAATTTGAGTTTCCACTTGAGATTGTTTGGGTCCAGTTTGGCTCCTCTGCTACTTGAAAGAGACACAGAGAGTGTGAGAAAGAGAGAGAGAGAGAGCGCCACCCTTGATTAGCATGCTGGGTTGTTTAAATTGCCTCCTGGAGTGCCGAGGTGGAATCGAACAATATACTCTGGCTTTAGACTCCATAGCCCCATGGCCCCATAGCTTCTCATTTATTTGAATGCAACAAGGTTAAGATAGAGAGGCCTACCTCACACTACTCCACTGGGGAAGCTGGCTCGCTGGCTGCTGAGCCCAAGGAGGACAGATCCAGGTGGCTTATGATGAATCAATTCATATCAGTTCAATAACAGTGGCTGGATGAGTGCCTCTTTTTGTGCCACGGTTTATAGTGACAGAACAAACTCTGTGCCCATGGTCATTTTGTGAATGTATAATTTAGCATGGCCAAGACACCATAATTAAATATTAAATGAGACTCCTTTGCAATTATTGTCCTCAATTAAGGCCTGATTTGTCTCCAGATCCCCTTTTAATGGGAATACCAGGAGTGACTAAGAGGTAATTGTTTAGCGGAGTTGTTATCAGTTCGTATTGACTGCGTCTGTCTACCAGGACGCTGTGGAGGTTTATTACTGTACCAGGCCTAATCTGTACACTCCATTCTGCTGCTAACATTTGGTCATCATGCAACATTTAAGAGGGCCCAAGGCACACACACTTAAGTATCCAGGGCAATAAGAAATACTGTGTACTTTCCTGTCCACCAGGAGAGGAGAGGCACAGATAGTGTTGGTGTTATTTGTGCGCTTCTATGCTTTTGCTTTTACAGGTTAGGCCACTTCCTTTAGGATGCATTAATACAATCCTTGAAAAACGTTTTGCTTCCTTCACAAAGCCTTTCTTCAAAGAATGTCTTTTTTCTGAACCTTTCACACTGGCATTGAAAGAGACACACTAGATCAAAAGGCAAAAATACTTTTCAACACTTTCCTCTCATTGTTTGTGTAATGAGTGGCACAGCTGTCTAAGGCACTGCATCCCAGTGCAAGAGGCATCATTATAGTCCCTGGTTTGAATCCAGGCTGTATCACATCTGGCCGTGATTGGTGGTCTCAATGGGCAGCTCACAATTGGACAATTGGCAGCTCCGTCATTGTAAATAAGAATTTGTTCTTAACTGACTTGCCTAGTTAAATAAAGGTTAAATAAAAAATATAAAAAATAAACCTCAGGTTTCTCCTACTTTGATGATCTGCCTCTTGTTGAGCAGATTTCTCCTGCTGCATGATGTTTTCATCACTCCTCTAATAGGACCTTTAAGTTTAGCGGAAGATGTGTTCTGTTTGGATCACACACTGTCTATGAAGCAAAACTCTGTTGTCATTTTCATATTTGGAGGCATATTTTGAAAACCACAATGTAAACAGTGTATATCAGACCTCCAGGTTGAACAAAGGTGTGGTGGCATCCCAGACTGATGAAGCCGCTTTGCATGAGCCTCAGCCTCATAGCAGATCCTTTACCATCCAAGGACCAGCCCTGACCCAATTAACCCGTCTCAAAAATCCCTTTGTGGCTTTGGCTGGACTTTGAAGTCATGGGGACTCCTTTGTGTCGGCACTACTTTCGCTGTCAGACAACCTCCTGGAAATATTTCTGCAAGAGGAATTGTTTACCGTAAAAACATTTTTAGACCAACTTTGAGACCGGCAAAATCAAAGTATTTTCGTGTTTTCATGTTGGTTTCACACTGGGATTCATTTCAATAAATCTTTTCATGTGTGTACTCTCTTTGTAATTAACTGCTGTACCAATAGAAACTTAGAGCGGCTCATAATTTGTCCATTCCATTCAAACAGACAAGGCAGACAGATTACAAAACCATGTAAAAGCACGACTCTCTTTAATATCTAAGAGGCAAGTGGTTGGAAACTCTTTTATGAGTTTGAATTCAATTAAGGCCCATATGAATTTGTTTATGTGCTTTAAGTTGATCGTTAAGGGAAATCAGTGTAATTTAGAGAAAATGTACAGACGTCCCTCTAACAGAGAGACAACGGAGTTTTACTGAAGAAATATCTCTCATTTACATATTCCCATGCTTTCCACAAACTCATCTGGTTTCACACTATTCTGTTGAAGACAATGAGACCATCTGATTCAATTTGTCATAGATAAGCTCTGCGCATGTACTTCATTTTCCCAGAGCCCAGTTACTAAAAGGGTTAAGATGTCACAGAGAGATCGTGTTCTCAATTCGCTCACATTTTTAAACAACAATGTAACCATTTGTAATTAACTTTTCGTAGGAAAATATGCACTTTTTTCAACAATTGAATATGTATCCTCTCAACACCCCACAGAGACAATATCCTGTGAGACAACAGAGGAAATGGTTCTGTTTTGTTTTGTGTTGTCATGCGTGTGTATCCGTGTAAATGCATTTCTCAATAGCTCAGTTGCTTGCGTTCAGAGCTTTGTGGGTCCTTTATTTGAACAAGCTGCCTGTCAATGTGCCATACTGAAAGATCTCTGCTTGTGCACTCGCAGACCTGACACGATTCTCATGTGACAAAAATGGAAAACACTCTGGCTGTGTACTGCCTCCTTCATACTGCTCGATGAGAAGATTTAAGCCGATCCAGACGAAGTAGACTTTCTTCATCTCTGAGTTGGTAGATAGGAAGGCCACCAGGGGAAACAGCTCACTTGTCTATGACATCAGACACATTATCATTGATCTCTCACTCTCTCTCTCCTTCACTTCACTCACTCACTCACTCACTCACTCACTCGCTCTCTGAGCCCTTCATCCTGTACTCCTCTCTCTCACACACTTCCCATTACTCATTACTCACTCTTCCCCCCATCAAACCGCCACGATAAGGAGACCCAGACTGGGTCTCGACTGTAGTAATCATACCAAAGCTCAGGAAAGCCCAACAATGAGGGTCTTTGTCCAACACTGAGAAAAACAACACATCACCTTCACTTGACTTTAATACTTAGCAGCCATCCCTGCTGATAATTGCTGGGAAAAAAGTGTTGGCACCCCCTTCTCTGGGTAATTGTAGACAATCTGGTGTATTTACGGCAGCTGTCTTCACACCAATAGGATGGCATGGGTCTCACCGACCAGTCACTACGGCCTACTGTAGAGCCTCTATGGAGAGCAAGGGACATTGTTCACAGCTATTACTAAATAAACATTTCCAGAGACCTGCTCACACAGTTGCCAGATTTGAAAATTAGACACACTTTCTGTGGGAGGATCATTTTCAGGATGGCAAAGAAATACTCTGAAATAGTTTCCGAAGGTAGAAATCTGTTGGTGTATAGTTAGAAAATGATAGAATTTTTGAATTAATATCTAGTACACACGCTAAACAATACCAGATAACTGAAGTCTCTTGTCACCTTTGGTGATAAAGAGGTAACCCAAATATGACACAGTTCCTTGGTGCAATGCTGAAATTGGATATCTGAGACAGTATTACAGTTTTTCTCAGTCGCTTTGGTGCATTTCTTAGATCAAAAGTGCAATTCTTGAAACTACTTGTACAAATTCCAAATCATCTAGTCACTTGTGCACATCATTAAAGAAATGTCTTATTCATTTAGAGCAAATTGCAATTGATAATGTACAAGTGTCAGCTTTTTTCCACATTATCAATTGCTCATGTCATGTTGATCAAAATGTAGTAGATGGTTCTCTGTTGAATAATCTTACCCCTCAAAACATCTAGGCATTAGTTCCTTGCATAAGCCATTACATGCAAAATTGTTGAACTATTTGTCATAAACTGTCAAGCATAGTTTTACACATTTCTATTAGACCTTTTGTACAAAAACGTGAATTGATGAATCGTGCAGGTGAAATTGACCCTCACTCATGAAGGAATGTAAAGTGTTAGTTCAACCAACAATCAACCAGTTGTCTAAATTTCTCAAAGGTGCATCTCATGAAGAATCAATTGGCAAGCATATATAGACAGACCAAAAACACAGAGTTGCAATTTTCCAATAATGGATGGACCAGGAAATGAACAGGGTCAACAGCCAAGAGGAGGAGGAAGAAGAGGAGCAAGGATGCATGGTGGAAGGCAAAACAGAGGAAGAGGCAGAAGAGGGCATAGGCTCCACCTGGCACAGCCAGAAGAGGACTGGCCACCCCTCATAGCCTGGTTCCTCTCTAGGTTTATAATCTCCACCCGGCACAGCCAGAAGAGGACTGGCCACCCCTCATAGCCTGGTTCCTCTCTAGGTTTATAATCTCCACCCGGCACAGCCAGAAGAGGACTGGCCACCCCTCATAGCCTAGTGGAAGGTGGAAGGAACATGCAATATATGTACATGTTATGTCACTCTTCCTTACCAAAACAAATTCAACTGTGTGTTCTGGGATATAGCATATAATGGAGTTGGAATCAAGTTAACCCTCCCACATGCAGAAGACGGGGTCGGAATATCATCGGTCACAGAGCTACTGTGGATTTGCCAGGCCAACGGGGAGGAAATATCACCATGTGTGCTGCTATTTCGGAGCATGGTGTCCTAACCCATATCCCCCTTATAGGGCCATACAACACCCAGCATCTACTCAACTTTTTAGAGACTCTCTACAGGGCTCTCATCCCTGATGATGAGAGGGGTCTGTTTAGAGAGGATTTGCCAAAGTATGTGGTCATTTGTGATAATGTGAGTTTCCATCGATCAAACATAAGGCAATGGTTTGTGACCCACCCGAGGATGCTCATAAAATTCCTCCCACCTTATTCACCATTCCTTAAGCAAATTGAGGAGTTATTTTCAGCATGGAGGTGGAAGGTGTACGATCGTTAGCCACACACATAGATGACCCTGCTGGCTGCAATGGATGCAGCATGTGAGGACATAACAGTAGACGCCTGCAGAGGATGGATAAGGCATTCCAAAAGATTCTTTCCACGTTGCATTGGAAGGGAAATATCCGGTGTGATGTGGATGAGAATATGTGGGCCGACAGACAGGAACGTCTGGATGTGTAGAGACAGCACAACAGTGGTGCGGGCAAAGTTGTGCCTTAAGGGTGGTTTCCGGTGTTTCTTTCTAATTTAGTATTTTTTCCTTTGTGCCTCTTGGGTTGTCCAGTCTCTTTCAATCAATAACCCACATACAGTAATAAGTAAATAGCACTGTTAAAATTGATATATGCCATAGAAGTGCAGCCTTGTGCATTTTCAATACAGTAGCTGTCATCCAAACTGTAGCCTAAGTTTACATCAGGTAATACTGTCAACGTACACAGTTACATTGACAACATGCCTAAACATTTTGACGACCTTGTTCGTGAACAATGACTCAATGACTTATTTACATTTACATTTAAGTCATTTAGCAGACGCTCTTACTTATCATTCTGATGACACTGACATGATCATTGGCATGAATATTTACTTTTGAGAGATGTACTAAGGATTTTTAGTGACTGACTAGCTTTAGAAACATATCTATTGAATATTGCAATTTGTACAAATTGTTCTGAGAAATGCATTTATTATTTTGCACGTGTTAGGGATGATGTGAAAAATGCACCAAAGCGAATGAGACTTGGAGGGAATAATTTGACCCCATTTTCATTTCAATGCCTGATCTGCTCTTCTAATCAAAGGGGTAGCTACATTCCATTATGACTGGATACATTGCATTATGACTGGATACATTCCGTTATGACTGGATACATTCCGTTATGACTGGATACATTCCATTATGACTGGATACATTGCATTATGACTGGATACATTCCGTTATGACTGGATACATTCCGTTATGACTGGGTACATTCCATTATGACTGGATACATTCCATTATGACTGGATACATTCCATTATGACTGGATACATTCCATTATGACTGGATACATTCCATTATAACTGGGTACATTCCATTATGACTGGATACATTCCATTATAACTGGATACATTCCATTATGACTGGATACATTCCATTATAACTGGATACATTCCATTATGACTGGATACATTCCATTATGACTGGGTACATTCCATTATGACTGGATACATTCCATTATGACTGGATACATTCCATTATGACTGGATACATTCCATTATGACTGGATACATTCCATTATATCTGGATACATTCCATTATGACTGGGTACATTCCATTATGACTGGATACATTCCATTATGACTGGATACATTCCATTATGACTGGATACATTCCATTATATCTGGATACATTCCATTATGACTGGGTACATTCCATTATGACTGGATACATTCCATTATGACTGGATGCATTCCATTATAACTGGATACATTCCATTATAACTGGATACATTCCATTATAACTGGATACATTCCATTATAACTGGATACATTCCATTATGACTGGATACATTCCGTTATGACTGGATACATTCCATTATAACTGGATACATTCCATTATGACTGGATACATTCCGTTATGACTGGATACATTCCACGTGCACTTAATATAATAGGTTTAGTGAAATGCTTACTTACATGCTCTTGCCAATAGCGCAAAAAAAGGTATTAGATGAACAATAGGTAGGTAAAGAAATTCAACAACAGTAAAAAGACAGGCTATATACAGTAGCAAGGCTATAAGAGTAGCAAGGCTACATACAGACACTGGTTAGTCAGGCTGATTGATGTAGTATGTACATGTAGATATGGTTAAAGTGACTATGCAAATATGATGAAAAGAGAGTAGCAGTAGCATACAGGGGAAGGCCTGGCTAGAAGTCTGTTGTGGAATGTCCCTCACTGTCTAAATGTGGAAGAGGAAGTTTGTCACTTCGAACTCCGATTCGCTCCGATACGATACAGGAACGATACGTTTCAGTTTGAGACAATTTGTTGCAATTCGGTTTGATTAGAGAATGAATCGACAGGATTCGTTTCAAACATTTGTTGCATAAACACATTCACTTTCCATTGTAAATGAAAATCTGCTGCTGATGGAGCTCATGACCTAGGCCTCTCTGAGCTGGATCTGTCTGAGCTGTGTGTGCCTATGACTGTGTGTGTTTGTTGTGTGTGTGTGTGTGTGTAAATTATGTATGTCTATGGTGTATACTATGTAGGCAGCTGCTTTGAGCCATAAAGGACACGAGGCATCTACCACCCCACTACCACTGTCAGATTAGGGGTGGCCATGTAGCCTATGTTTTTTGTCCCTCCACTTTGGTTCTGGAATCACCATTAACCACTAATTAAAACTTGTTAAGGATGTTGCGAATTTTCTTAGCTTTTTGTTAAAAATCGCGCAACATTTCAGCGCCCTGCTATTCATGCCAGGAATATAGTACATTCATATGGTTAGTGTGTGTGGAAAGGAAACACTCAGACGTTTCCAAAACTGGTTAAATCACTCCTGTGGCATTTACAGAACGGGCGTTTCATCGAAAAGTGCATGAAAATCTGTTCTCTGAAAATGGAAAAATATATCCTTCCGCCACTTCAGGCAATTGTTCAAAGTGAATCGAATGAAATAGAGCCGAGTTTACTGCCTCCAGCTGCCACAGGTTGTCTAGAGTCATGTGATTTGATTCGCAATTGATTCTTGGTATAGCCCAAACAAGGGAACATCTTCCCTGATGACTCCGCCCGGATTTTTGGTCGACCTCTGGTCAGACATGTTTTTCTACAACGACAAGATAAAGATTTTAACATCGTTTCCTGATCCATTTATCGCTTATTAACGTGTACTAATACCTAAAGTTGCATTAGAAAAGTATTTCGAAGTGTTTTGTGAAAGTTTATCGTCGACTTTTTGATTTTTAAAAAACGACGTTACGTTATGAAATGCTAATTTTTCTCTCTTTACTCGCAGTATTCCGACTTCGATATCTAGGCTATATATGGACCGATTTAATCGAAAAAAGACCCTAAATGATGTTTATGGGACATCTAGGAGTGCCAAGAAAGAAGCTCGTCAAAGGTAATGAATGCTTTATATTTTATTTCAGCCTTTTCGTTTGCGACGCTAACGCAAAATCTGTCGTTGGGTGACGTTGCAGTATTTTTGTAGGGTGCATGGTATCAGATAATAGCTTCTCATGAATTCCCCGAAAAGCATTTTACAAATCTGACTTGGTGAATAGATTCACAACGAGTGTAGCTTTAATTCAGTATATTGTATGTCAATTTTAATTAAAGTTTGAGTTTTATCAAAAACTATACGTGGTGCACTTGAAATTACCGCTGATTTGATCCCCAAAGCGGGACCACTTCTCTTGTCATATTTTAAGATGAAGTGTTTGATCTAGTAATGCATCAATATGTATTGTTTACAAATTAGCTATGACAAAGCCAATGAATAAATAGCACAATTTTGGATTTCAACACATCACAAAATCGAATGGTTTTGACAGTTTGGATGTTTTTAATGAGCATATTTTCTCCTCCGTTTTGGCCATGCGGTGTGCCTCACAGAAGTGATTCCTTGTTATGAAATTATCAACTTTACCCTGCATATCTAAAAATGACCACATGCACTAATTGTTAAAAGCAGAACTACCAAAACTATTGCTCATGGGGAACTTAAAAATCGGTTATAAGCCCCATTCAGCAGGTATTGTCAGCGGAGAGTTGTGTCTTCAGTAGCTTACTTTTATTCGGGTAAAACACCATTTTCAACAGCGCATAGAAAGCAATAACCTATAAAATCACATAGGTTGTCACTCAACTAGTAAAACCTAATATCGAGCTAGACATTTTAGCATTTGAATGCTGAAGGTACCAGGCAGATGTGCAAGATCAGGAACAGGCCTCCTACTTCGCATTTGTCAGTGCGTGAAGCTGGGCACAGTGCGCAGTTTGACTAGACTAGCCTAGTGATATTCCCTAGTGTTATTCGGCATGCAAAATACTTCCAGATCAACAACTGTCAACACAGTTAAATGCTAATGCCGCGTTCATGAGCTAATTGGAACTAGGAAACTATGAATGTTCCGATTTGCTAACTGGTTGTACTGTAGTCATACACTTTCTGCGTTCAACCAGTTAGCAAGTCAGACTTTTCTGGGTTTCCTAGTTGCGACTAGAAGCTGAACACGCATCAGTTGTCACAAAATATTAGGTATTTTCAGAAGGTATACAAAAGTTGGCCTAATATGAGCAAAACATTTTAGTGAATCTGCGATTTGTAACATTTCAATCAATTTTCTGACCTAACATGCATAGGTCAGAAAATTGATTCAAACGTTATGAATCACCAATTCATTTCAAATGTTTTGCTAATTTCGATCGGTTTGGGGTCCAAGGACCGATGCAGTCCTATCTTAAACATGTGTATCCATAAATCGGTATCTCTCGGTATCGGTATATAAATCGGCATTCCACTGTAAGGTCCTGTTGTATTGGGAGCACATGACAAATAAACTTTGATTTGATTTGAACTATGCCTTGTTATGTTCCTTCTAACAGCCTATAGGTTTATGTAAAATGCGGTGTGTGAAATCAGTAGTGTTAAAATCTCAGTGGAGGCAGTAAGAGTTACTTATGGAAGACCATTACATCCATATTTACATTTACATTTACATTTACATTTAAGTCATTTAGCAGACGCTCTTATCCAGAGCGACTTACAAATTGGTGCTTTCACCTTATGACATCCAGTGGAACAGCCACTTTACAATAGTGCATCTAGGTCTTTTAAGGGGGGAGGGGGAGAAGGATTACTTTATCCTATCCTAGGTATTCCTTAAAGAGGTGGGGTTTCAGGTGTCTCCGGAAGGTGGTGATTGACTCCGCTGTCCTGGCGTCGTGAGGGAGTTTGTTCCACCATTGGGGGGCCAGAGCAGCGAACAGTTTTGACTGGGCTGAGCGGGAACTGTACTTCCTCAGTGGTAGGGAGGCGAGCAGGCCAGAGGTGGATGAACGCAGTGCCCTTGTTTGGGTGTAGGGCCTGATCAGAGCCTGGAGGTAGTGAGGTGCCGTTCCCCTCACAGCTCCGTAGGCAAGCACCATGGTCTTGTAGCGGATGCGAGCTTCAACTGGAAGCCAGTGGAGAGAGCGGAGGAGCGGGGTGACGTGAGAGAACTTGGGAAGGTTGAACACCAGACGGGCTGCGGCGTTCTGGATGAGTTGTAGGGGTTTAATGGCACAGGCAGGGAGCCCAGCCAACAGCGAGTTGCAGTAATCCAGACGGGAGATGACAAGTGCCTGGATTAGGACCTGCGCCGCTTCCTGTGTGAGGCAGGGTCGTACTCTGCGGATGTTGTAGAGCATGAACCTACAGGAACGGGCCACCGCCTTGATGTTATTTGAGAACGACAGGGTGTTGTTCAGGATCACGCCAAGGTTCTTAGCGCTCTGGGACGAGGACACAATGGAGTTGTCAACCGTGATGGCGAGATCATGGAACGGGCAGTCCTTCCCGGGAGGAAGAGCAGCTCCGTCTTGCCGAGGTTCAGCTTGAGGTGATGATCCGTCATCCACACTGATATGTCTGCCAGACATGCAGAGATGCGATTCGCCACCTGGTCGTCAGAAGGGGGAAAGGAGAAAATTAATTGTGTGTCGTCTGCATAGCAATGATAGGAGAGACCATGTGAGGTTATGACAGAGCCAAGTGACTTGGTGTATAGCGAGAATAGGAGAGGGCCTAGAACAGAGCCCTGGGGGACACCAGTGGTGAGAGCACGTGGTGAGGAGACGGATTCTCGCCACGCCACCTGGTAGGAGCGACCTGTCAGGTAGGACGCAATCCAAGCGTGGGCCGCGCCGGAGATGCCCAACTCGGAGAGGGTGGAGAGGAGGATCTGATGGTTCACAGTATCGAAGGCAGCCGATAGGTCTAGAAGGATGAGAGCAGAGGAGAGAGAGTTAGCTTTAGCAGTGCGGAGCGCTCCGTGATACAGAGAAGAGCAGTCTCAGTTGAATGACTAGTCTTGAAACCTGACTGATTTGGATCAAGAAGGTCATTCTGAGAGAGATAGCGGGAGAGCTGGCCAAGGACGGCACGTTCAAGAGTTTTGGAGAGAAAAGAAAGAAGGGATACTGGTCTGTAGTTGTTGACATCGGAGGGATCGAGTGTAGGTTTTTTCAGAAGGGGTGCAACTCTCGCTCTCTTGAAGACGGGAGGGACGTAGCCAGCGGTCAGGGATGAGTTGATGAGCGAGGTGAGGTAAGGGAGAAGGTCACCGGAGATGGTCTGGAGAAGAGAGGAGGGGATAGGGTCAAGCGGGCAGGTTGTTGGGCGGCCGGCCGTCACAAGACGCGAGATGTCATCTGGAGAGAGAGGGGAGAAAGAGGTCAGAGCACAGGGTAGGGCAGTGTGAGCAGAACCAGCGGTGTCGTTTGACTTAGCAAACGAGGATCGGATGTCGTCGACCTTCTTTTCAAAATGGTTGACGAAGTCATCTGCAGAGAGGAGGAGGGGGGGGAGGGGGAGGAGGATTCAAGAGGGAGGAGAAGGTGGCAAAGAGCTTCCTAGGGTTAGAGGCAGATGCTTGGAATTTAGAGTGGTAGAAAGTGGCTTTAGCAGCAGAGAGAGAAGAGGAAAATGTAGAGAGGAGGGAGTGAAAGGATGTCAGGTCCGCAGGGAGGCGAGTTTTCCTCCATTTCCGCCGGCTGCCCGGAGCCCTGTTCTGTGAGCTCGCAATGAGTCGTCGAGCCACGGAGCGGGAGGGGAGGACCGAGCCGGCCTGGAGGATAGGGGACATAGAGAGTCAAAGGATGCAGAAAGGGAGGAGAGGAGGGTTGAGGAGGCAGAATCAGGAGATAGGTTGGAGAAGGTTTGAGCAGAGGGCAGAGGGAAGAGATGATAGGATGGAAGAGGAGAGAGTAGCGGGGGGGAGAGAGAAGCGAAGGTTGGGACGGCGCGATACCATCCGAGTAGGGGCAGTGTGGGAAGTGTTGGATGAGAGCGAGAGGGAAAAGGATACAAGGTAGTGGTCGGAGACTTGGAGGGGAGTTGCAATGAGGTTAGTGGAGGAACAGCATCTAGTAAAGATGAGGTCGAGCGTATTGCCTGCCTTGTGAGTAGGGGGGAAGGTGAGAGGGTGAGGTCAAAAGAGGAGAGGAGTGGAAAGAAGGAGGCAGAGAGGAATGAGTCAAAGGTAGACGTGGGGAGGTTAAAGTCGCCCAGAACTGTGAGAGGTGAGCCGTCCTCAGGAAAGGAGCTTATCAAGGCATCAAGCTCATTGATGAACTCTCCGAGGGAACCTGGAGGGCGATAAATGATAAGGATGTTAAGCTTGAAAGGGCTGGTAACTGTGACAGCATGGAATTCAAAGGAGGCGATAGACAGGGTAAGGGGAGAAAGAGAGAATGACCACTTGGGAGAGATGAGGATCCCGGTGCCACCACCCCGCTGACCAGAAGCTCTCGGGGTGTGCGAGAGCACGTGGGCGGACGAAGAGAGAGCAGTAGGAGTAGCGGTGTTGTCTGTGGTGATCCATGTTTCCGTCAGAGCCAAGAAGTCGAGGGACTGGAGGGTGGCATAGGCTGAGATGAACTCTGCCTTGTTGGCCGCAGATCGGCAGTTCCAGAGGCTACCGGAGACCTGGAACTCCACGTGGGTCGTGCGCGCTGGGACCACCAGATTAGGGTGGCTGCGGCCATGCGGTGTGGAGCGTTTGTATGGTCTGTGCAGAGAGGAGAGAACAGGGATAGACAGACACATAGTTGACAGGCTAGAGAAGAGGCTACGCTAATGCAGAGGAGATTGAATGACAAGTGGACTACACGTCTCGAATGTTCAGAAAGTTAAGCTTACGTAGCAAGAATCTAATTGACTAAAATGATTAAAATGATAGATTACTGCTGGGGTAGGCTAGCTGCGTTGTTGACACCACCCTAATCAAGTCGTACCGTTGAGTGTGAAGTTTCTACAATGCTGCTTATCGGGAGCTAGCTGGCTAGCTAGCAGTGTTGGTTACGTTACGTTGCGTTAGGAGAACGACAATAGCTGGCTAGCTAACCTAGAAAATCGCTCTAGACTACACAATTATCTTTGAAACAAAGACGGCTATGTAGCTAGCTGTAGCTAGCTACGATCAAACAAATCACACCGTTGGGACTGTAATGAAATGAAATGAAAAAGTGATACTACCTGTGGAGCGACGCGGAATGCGACCGGAATGCGAAAGTTCTATTCAGTAACGTTGGCTATTCTAGGAGTGTCTAGATTATCTTGTGAATTAAGATAATCTTAAGATCACATCTAAACTACACAATTATCTTGGATACGAAGACAGCAAAGACAACTATGTAGCTATCTAATATTACACTAATCAAGTCGTTCGGTTGAGTGTGATAGTTACTACAGTGCTACGGTAGCCGGTGAACGTATGCTAGCTGGCTAGCTGCTAGGCAGATAGGAGGGCGACGAAATACGATAATAACGCAATTATCACTCTAAGACTCCACACTCTAAGCTACACAATTATCTTGGATACTTAGACAGCAAAGACAACTATGTAGCTAGCTATGTAGCTAGCTAACACTACACTAATCAAGTCGTTCAGTTGAGTGTGATAGTTACTACAGTGCTACGGTAGCCGGTGAACGTATGCTAGCTGGCTAGCTGCTAGGCAGATAGGAGGGCGACGAAATACGATAATAACGCAATTATCACTCTAAGACTCCACACTCTAAGCTACACAATTATCTTGGATACGAAGACAGCAAAGACAACTATGTAGCTAGCTATGTAGCTAGCTAACACTACACTAATCAAGACGTTCAGTTGAGTGTGATAGTTACTACAGTGCTACGGTAGACGGTGAACGTGTTGGACAGATAGGAGACGACAGATAGGAGACGACGAAATACGATAATTACGCAATTATCTTTGATACAACGACGACTATGTAGCTAGCTAAGAGGAAATTGCTAAGATTAGACAAATCAGACCGTTGTACTATAATGAAATGTAATGAAATGTAATGAAAAAAGTTATACAACCTGCAGACCGAAGCGCGGATGCGACCAGATCGCTCCAACCCGGAAGTCGAGGATGTTATTATTGTTTGTTTATGTTCATTGGGCAGTGATGGCAGCGTGTCAGTCCTGTTTTTCAGATCTCTCAGCAAGAGCAGATTCATCTGGACATGGGCCAAAGATTGACTCAGTGATCACCCAGAATAGCCTTGTTCAGTGTGGTGCACATGAACAGGCATGTGTGTGTGTGTGTGTGTGTGTGTCTGCAACTTGTGTGTGTGCTGTATTCATGTGTGTACATGCATGTATTCCTGTGTGTGTGTGTCTGTGTCTGTGTCTGTCTGTGTCTGTGTCTGTGTCTGTGTGTGTCTGTGTCTGTGTCTGTGTGTGTGTTTGTGTGTCTGTGTCTGTGTCTGTGTCTGTGTCTGTGTGTGTGTGTGTGACGTGAGATCTGTTCTGTTTCTCTCCACCCGCCGTGGGCCTCCCCAAGCAGGCCAGATGGATGGTCTCACCCAGTGTCAGGGAGGTGACAGCTGCCTGACCAGGACCCTCCTGTCCTGGCCCTGCCTGGGTCTGGATCCTGTCCTCTGACAGCCCCTGACAGGCCCTTTGACATGGGACACACCACGCCAGCCTCTCCGCTCTCTCCCCTCTTCTCTTCTCTCCTCGATCTACCCCCTATCTTCTCTCTCTCTTCTCCCCTTCTCCCACTCTCCGACCTCTCCCCCTCCCTCCTCCCCCCTCTGCCTTCCCCCTCTCCCTCTCCCCTTACCCAGAATGCCTGCCTTATGGAATCCCAGGTTTGCTGGAAATCAATGATATCACACAGAGCCCCTTTAATGAAATGTGAGGCACACCCTTACTCCATGGCGTTTCTGGTGGCAGTGAGTGCCATGCAATAAGTATTCACCCCCCTGATGACTGATTGATTAACTTGTTCAATGACAATGAATGTTTTCATTAAAGATGAAAGAGACTAATAATTGTCTTACAACATACTCTGTATGCTAGGGTGTGGGTGTGGTTGTGTGCGTGTGTTTCAGTGCGTCTAAAGTTAAAGTCTAACATCAGCCTTCCTTTTTTGGTTACGATAACCTGATAATAACTGTATGGTGTCAGACTAATAAACTTTTATTTGCCGTTGGTCTAGCTGGTTAGGAAGGGTTAACAAAGGAACTGTTACTTCTCCCTTGCTCTTTCACACCACCTTTCCCCCTCTCCCCTTCTCTCTATCTCTTTCTCTCTTTCTCTCTCCCCTCTCTCTCATCTCTCTCTCTCTCTCTTCCCTTCTCGCTCTCTCTCTTTCTCTCTCCCTATCTCTCTCATTTTTTCTTCTTCTCTCTCTCTTTCTCTCTCCCTATATATCTCTCTCCCCTTCTCTCTCTCTCTCTCCCACTCTATCCCCTTCTCTGTCTCTCCCACTCTATCCCTTTCCATCCATGTCTTTCTTTCTCCCCTTCCCCCTCTCTCCCCTTCTTTCTCTCTCCCATTCTCTCTCTCCCCCTCTCTCTTCTCTCTAAGTGCTGTAAACATTACAGAGCTCTCATTAGAGTGACTAGGGGTGCTGCTGGGGCAGGTGCTGTCCAGTCAGCAGTAACATGGGGTGCTGTGGTACGGTGCTGGGACTGTGCAATGTGTGAGTCATTACTGCAGGCTATGTAGTCTGCAGTCTGCAGGGCTCCACTGGGGAGGAGGAGGAGAGGAGGACAGAGACTGGCCTGGTATAGAGCTGTGTTAATGAGAGAAAGCTCTCTGTGGGGATGGAGAGATGGAGCGATGATGGGGAGAACACACACAGTGCCACTCCAGAGACGGCTGTAGTATTACCATAGGTAATCCACTAAATGAAAAGCAGACCACATGTTGCACCGAGGGGGACAAGAAGTATGAATGGTAGTTTACTGTGGAATATTTCAAAACAGCTCTTGTGCTGTGCTCTGATTTCAGGGCATATTCCAGACAGACACTCCTCCACCGGCTTGATTTCTTACCTGCGGCTCCTTGAATAGAGAATGATACATTACTGGAAGTCGCATACAGCTACTGCTTCAGACTACAAGCTTTATATATGATGTTTATTGTTCTCAAGCATCTTTCTCTCTTTCAGGACATCAGAATCACTAGTGAAGTACATCTGGGACACATTATTACATTCTAACCGAGTTGATAAAGACTCGATAAAGTCCATTTAGGACCTCGTTAGCCCACCTGCTGATTTAATGTGGAACATTGAGAATAATCTGTGTGAATAATCTCAGTTCAGGCATTGCTTTGTGATGAGCAAGAAACCACAGTGTCCCTGGAAGTGCTCTGTCATCTCCCTTCCAAGCCTCCTAGGCCTATGGGCCTCAATCAGCCATTAACATCAAACTATACCCAATAGCTTTTCCAGATGTTCTTCTCCCTTGTATTTCATTTAATCCAACACCTCTTCAGGCCACTGTCCAGCCGTAAATCAGAGGCTTGCTGCTGGAGGAGGGAGTGAGTGAGGATGTGGCTGGAAACATGCTGACTTCATGAACTCAGTGTGGACATCTTCAGGACACCAGCGAAGCTATTAGCTGTTACATTTACCCCAGAGGTTACCTTTACCCCAGAGGCCGTCAAGCCTCTTAAAACTTCTTGCGACGAGCAATCCCATACCCGGGATCGTAATTATAGCCTCAAGCTCATTACCATAACGCAACGTTAACTATACATGAAAATCGCAAATGAAATGAAATAAATATATCGTCTCTCAAGCTTAGCCTTTTGTTAACATTGTCTTCTCAGATTTTCAAAATATGCTTTTCAACCATAGCTAAACAAGCATTTGTGTAAGAGTATTGATAGCTAGCATAGCATTAAGCCTAGCATTCAGCAGGCAACATTTTCACAAAAACAAGAAAAGCATTCAAATAAAATCATTTACCTTTGAAGAACTTCGGATGTTTTCAATGAGGAGACTCTCAGATAGCAAATGTTCAGTTTTTCCAAAAAGATTATTTGTGTAGGAGAAATCGTTCCGTTTTGTTCATCACGTTTGGCTAAGAAAAAACCCTGAAAATTCAGTCATTACAACACCAAACTTTTTTCCAAATGAACTCCATAATATCGACAGAAACATGGCAAACGTTGTTTAGAATCAATCCTCAAGGTGTTTTTCACATATCTATTCGATGATATATCATTCGTGGAAGTTTGGTTTCTCCTCTGAACCACATGGAAAAATGCATGCAGCTGGAGATTACGCAATCATTTCGACGGGGGACACCAAGCGGACACCTGGTAAATGTAGTCTCTTATGGTCAATCTTCCAATGATATGCCTACAAATACGTCACAATGCTGCAGACACCTTGGGGAAACGACAGAAAGTGTAGGCTCATTCCTTACGCATTCACAGCCATATAAGGAGACATTGGAACACAGCGCCTCCAAAATCTGGGGCATTTCCTGTTTGAAATTTCATCTTGGTTTCGCCTGTAGCATCAGTTCTGTGGCACTCACAGATATCTTTGCAGTTTTGGAAACGCCAGAGTGTTCTTTCCAAAGCTGTCAATTATAGGCATAGTCGAGCATCTTTTCGTGACAAAATATCTTGTTTAAAACGGGAACGTTTTTCATCCAAAAATTTTAATAGCGCCCCCTAATGCATAACTGGTTAAAGGGGGTTTAGTATGCCCTGTACTGCCCCACCTCAAAACCATGTGGACTGTGAGGTTTTATGATATGTATACTGAACAAAAATAAACGCAACATGCAACAATTTCAAAGGTTTATTGACTTACAGTTCAACATTTGAATATAAATCAATTCATTAGGCCCTAATCTATGGATTTCACATGACTGGGCATGGGCGCAGCTATTTGTGGGCCTGAGAGGGCTTAGGCCTAACCACATGGGAGCCAGGCCCACCCAATGGGGAGCCTAGCACAAGGGGCACCTGTAA
Organism: Oncorhynchus nerka; assembly: GCF_034236695.1. Taxonomy (NCBI): domain Eukaryota; kingdom Metazoa; phylum Chordata; class Actinopteri; order Salmoniformes; family Salmonidae; genus Oncorhynchus; species Oncorhynchus nerka. The sequence goes on along the minus strand of NC_088398.1, from coordinate 64,296,106 downwards.
TGAATTTCCTCCTCCTCCGAAGAGGAGAGGCGAAACGGATCTGAGGACCAATATGCGAGGTGGTAAGTGTCCATGGTTCTTTTTAATACATTAAGGTACACATGAACAACTGACTACAAAAAAACAAGAAATGTGAAAACTCAAAACAGTCCTATCTGGTGCAAACACAGACAGGAACAATCACCCACAAACACACAGTGAAACCCAGGCTACCTAAGTATGATTCTCAATCAGAGACAACTAATGACACCTGCCTCTGATTGAGAACCATACTAGGCCGAAAACAAAGAAATACCCAAAACCTAGAAAAACAAACATAGACTGCCCACCCAACTCACGCCCTGACCATACTAACTAAATACAAAACACAGGAAATAACAGTCAGAACGTGACAGTACCCCCCCCCCCCCCCAAAGGTGCGGACTCCGGCCGCAAAACCTTGACCTATAGGGGAGGGTCTGGGTAGGCGTCTGTCCGCGGTGGCGGCTCTGGCGCGGGACGCGGACCCCACTTCACCATAGTCTTAGTCCGCCTTATTGTCCGCCTCCGTGGCTTTCTAACCATGGCCACCCCTCTCAATGACCCCACTGGACAGAGGGGCAGAAGCTCTGGACAGAGGGGCAGGGGCTCTGGCGACTCTGGGCTGAGGGGCTCTGGCGACTCTGGGCTGAGGGGCTCTGGCGACTCTGGGCTGAGGGGCTCTGGCGACTCTGGGCTGAGGGGCTCTGGCGACTCTGGGCTGAGGGGCTCTGGCGACTCTGGGCTGAGGGGCTCTGGCGACTCTGGGCTGAGGGGCTCTGGCGACTCTGGGCTGAGGGGCTCTGGCGACTCTGGGCTGAGGGGCTCTGGCGACTCTGGGCTGAGGGGCTCTGGCGACTCTGGGCTGAGGGGCTCTGGCGCCAGCCTGGTGGTTCCTGGACACTGCGGCAGCGGCGCCGGACAGGCGGGAGACTGCGGCAGCGGCGCCGGACAGGCGGGACGCTCCGGCAGCGGCGCCGGACAGGCGGGACGCTCCGGCAGCGGCGCCGGACAGGCGGGAGGCTCCGGTAGCGGCGCCGGACAGGCGGGAGGCTCCGGCAGCGGCGCCGGACAGGCGGGAGGCTCCGGCAGCTGCGCCGGACAGACGGGACCACCTGCAGGGAGGAGACAGAGAGACAGCCTGGTGCATGGGGCTGCCACAGGAACCACCAGGCTGGGGAGACCTTCAGGAGGCTTGGTGTTAGGAGGAGCCTGAAGAACCGGGCTGTGGGGGAGCACTGGAGCTCTGGTGCGCAACCTTGGCACCACTTCCCCAGGATGGACAACTACTCTAGCCCGGACCCTCCAGAGTGCAGGCACAGGTTGAACCGGGCTGTGGGTAAGCACGGGAGATCTAGTGCTTACTACACGCACCTCTCCCTTAGGCTCCACTCCCACATTTGCCCGGCACGAGCGGAGCGCAGGCAGAGGACGCACTGCACCCTCCCAGCGCCCCGGAGACACAGCACACAGAGCCGGCGCAGGATAACCTGGACCAAAACTGCGTACCGGCGACCAGACCCGCTGAGCAGGCACCATACGCCCTGGCTCAATGCCCACACTCGCATGGCACTTTCGGGGGGCTGCCCTATAGCGCACCGGGCTATGGGCACGCACTGGCGACACCGTGCGCTTAACCGCATAACACGGTGCCTGACCAGTAATGCGCTGCTTATCATAAACACGAGGAGTGAGCTCAGGTCTGCTACCTGGCTTAGTACCACAGCTCGTGTACCCCCCCAAAAAAATTTGGGGGCTGCCTCTCGTACCTGTCGCACTGCCGTGCTGGCTCCTCATATTGCCGCCGCTCATCTTTCGCTGCCTCCAGCTCTGCTTTGGGGCGGCGATTTTCCCCAGCCTGTGCCCAGGGTCCCTCTCTGTTCAGTATCTCCTCCCATGTCCAGGAGTCCTGTGATGCTGGCCGCTGTTGTTGCTGCTGCTGCTGCTGTCGTCGCTGCTGTTTACCACGCCGCTTGGTCCGAGTTGGTTGGTGGGTGATTCTGTAATGAATTTCCTCCTCCTCCTCCGAAGAGGAGAGGCGAAACGGATCTGAGGACCAATATGCGTCGTGGTAAGTGTCCATGGTTCTTTTTAATACGTTAAGGTACACACGAACAACTGACTACAAAAAAACAAGAAATGTGCAAACTCAAAACAGTCCTATCTGGTGCAAACACAGAGACAGGAACAATCACCCACAAACACACAGTGAAACCCAGGCTACCTAAGTATGATTCTCAATCAGAGACAACTAATGACACCTGCCTCTGATTGAGAACCATACTAGGCCGAAAACAAAGAAATACCCAAAAACCTAGAAAAACAAACATAGACTGCCCACCCAACTCACGCCCTGACCATACTAACTAAATACAAAACACAGGAAATAACAGTCAGAACGTGACAGCACCTGTGTAATGAATGACCATGCTGTTTAATTAGCTTCTTGATATGCCACACCTGTCAGATGGATGGATTATTTTAGCTAAAGAGAAACGCTCACTAACAGGATGTAAACAAATTTGTGCATAAAATTTGAGAGAAATATGCTTTTTGTGCATATGGAACATTTCTGGGATATCTTATTTAAGCTCATTAAACATGGAACCAACACTTTACATGTTCCATTTATATTTTTGTTCAGAATAGTTTGTTTTATGGTCAGTCGCGAGTCACTGAGCGGTGTTGAATGCAGTTCACAGATCCATTTGTTGCAGATCTCTGTGGACTAGTGTTTCCGAACTCCAGTCCTCTAGTACCCCCAACAGCACACATTTTTGTTGTAGCCCCAGACAAACTCTCTTGCTTCAATTTAACGAGGGATTGATGGTTAGTTAACAAGTTGAATCGGGTGTACTTATCCAGGGCTACAATACAAATGTGTATTATTGGGAGTACTGCTGTGGGGACTGGTGTTTGGGAGAACTTTTTTTTGGGGGGTACTGTTAGGGGTACTGTTGGGGGTACTGGTGGTTGGGAGTACTGGTGGTGGTATTGGTGAGGTTGCTGTTGACGGTGCAGTTTGGGTACTGTTGGGGTACTGTCGGGAGTACTGTTGGGGGTACTGTTGGGGTACTGTCGGGAGTACTGGTGGGGGTACTGTTGGGGGTACTGTCGGGAGTACTGGTGGGGGTACTGTTGGGGGTACTGTCGGGGGTACTGGTGGGGGTACTGTTGGGGGTACTGTCGGGAGTACTGGTGGGGGTACTGTTGGGGGTACTGGTGGTTGGGAGAACTGTTGGGGGTACTGGTGGTTGGGAGTACTATTGGGGGTACTGGTAGTTGGGAGTACTGTTGGGGGTGCTGTTTGGGTACTGTTGGGGGTACTGTCGGGAGTACTGGTGGGGGTACTGTTGGGGGTACTGGTGGTTGGGAGAACTGTTGGGGGTACTGGTGGTTGGGAGTACTGTTGGGGGTGCTGATATTTGTGATATTTCAATAAAATAACAACTACCGTAATTGCTGGAATATTAAAGGCTCCTGAATATAAACCGCACCCACTGAATTATTAAAAAATATGTATTTTGTACATAAATAAGCCGCACATGTCTATAAGCCGCAGGTGCCTACCGGTACATTGAAACAAATTAACTTTACACAGCCTTTAAACGAAACACGGCTTGTAACAAAAATTAAACAGTGGCCTACCAAGAAAGTCATTGGTCACTATCTTCCTCCTCCTGTGCACTGAAACCACTGAAGCCATCTCCTTCGGTGTCGGAGTTGAATAGCCTCAGAATTGCTTCATCCGATGTTGGATCGTTTTCATTGTCGCTCTCGTCACTTTCATCCGGAGGCAAATACCCCGCTGAGCTCATGCTGCCCCTTCAACACGCAGCAGTCCAGCCTTTCGAAACCCGTTGATGATAATGGATTTTTTGACAATGCTCCACGCTGTCAGGACCCACTGGCAGACTTGACCATAAGTTACTCTTCGCATGCGGCCCGTTTTAGTGAAGGATTTCTCCCCACTTGTTATCCAAGCCTCCCACTGAACAAGGAGCGCCATCTTAAATGCACGATTTACACTGATGTCGAGTGGCTGCAAATACTTTGGGCCATCTGCTTTTCTTCCCTCTGAAAGCTGTTGTTGTCTTTTTGCACTGAGTCAGTTCCTCACGCTGCTTTCCAACGTCTTATCATCGACTCATTAAGGCCAAGCTCCTGTGCAGCAGCTCTATTTCCTTTTCCAACAGCCTGATCGATCGCCTTCAACTTGAAAGCTGCATCATATGCATTTCTCCGTGTCTTTGCCATGATGAGGGTGACAAAATTACTACCGTAATCAGAATGATGGGAAGTTTGAGCGCGCTCGATTTACGTCACATTATGTGACGGTGCTCAGTTTTTTGGCGGCATGAATCTTGTGAAAGCGGGAAAAATCCATAAATTAGCCGAGTCATTGTATAAACCGCGAGGTTCAAAGCGTGGGAATAAAGTAGCGGCTTATAGTCCGGAAATTACGGTATGTGTAAAAAACTATTTTTTATTATCAAAGAATGAATAATGCTGCAACCACTTTAATCCTCCTTCCATTGCCCACAAAGATAGATATATCATACGATGTCCTTGAAGATTCTGCCATGACTCTCCCTGACATACCCAATTTCTAGACAGTTAATCCTCATCAGTCCTTCCTCTCTGAGTTCTTCAAGGTCATCTAGTCCTATGGGAATTCATAGCACTCTAAATCTATCACCTTTGTAAAGGCACAATCCCTCAAAGTCCCCCTTTTTCATTTTATCAACAGTTATTGGTAGGTCTGTGCTCTTTTAATGTGCAATCCATCTGCTCTTGGACTTAGTTTTATCAAATCCATAATCCATACCTGCACTGGAAAGATTATTTCACTTCACAAGGAGAATGAGTGATTCGGTGTTGGCCCGTGGTTTATCTTTTTAGAATATATTTTTAATTGCCTTAGATATCTAAATGACATGAGAAATTTGACAGGGCACAAAAAATCATGCAGACAGCTATTTTATTTTGAAGCTCCAGCTCTGCTCTCCAAGCTGATATTAATCATCAACTCGACAAAAGATCTTTGATAAACCTTTGCTATGAATGCAAAACTTTATGATACATTGCTCACAGACTGTTAGACATTCCCCACATAGCCACCCTCCATATGTGGCTGGTGGAGAGTTCAAGTCCATATGTGGCTGGTGGAGTGTTCAAGTCCATATTTGGCTGGTGGAGTGTTCAAGTCCATATACAGCTGGTGGGGTGTTCAATTCCATATGTGACTGATGGAGTGTTCAAGTTTGTATGTGACTGGTGGAGTGTTCAAGTCCATATGTGACTGGGCAAGTATTTAAGACCATAAGTTCAACTCCACATAAAGGCCTTCCATACGTGTCATTCTGCTTGTTGCTCAGTCTGTAAGCATGTCAATTGACTATACACAGAAGATAGGCATGTCTGTGGGTTTTCCTGGTCAGGTCCCGTGGACAGGAAAAACTAAGCCCATACCATAGTATGCCTATAAAACATGGTGGGCCTACTGTCTTTGGCTGACAGTGTGTCCCAAATAGTCTTTCCATGACTCCTTTCCTTTTTGACCTTTGACCTGAGAAGACTTGGAAGAAGAAAGTGGTGTTCGTGAATGAAAGAACAATATATGGATAAAGCCAGTATGTTCCAGGTCCTGTCCAATGAGTCAGTGGCATTGACCTTGCGTTAGAACCTACAGTGTCTCCACCACGTTGGCAGTAGAGTAATGCTATTCCACTGACGCCTCCTGAGCTCTTACCTCCTCCAGCCTTCACAACAAAGCCTCCAGAACAGCTGCTCTGAACCGACTGTCAGAAGATCATCCCTTTATTTATTCTAAACAAATTGCTTGCACATGTTCCTATGCTGCCTTCCCCTTAAGGTTAAAGCACTTTCCGCTCGTAGCTGTGCCTGGGAAAGGATGGAGAGACAGAGGGATGTATGGATGGAGAAAGGGATGAAGAGAGACAGTCAGCAGACTGATAGATCTGCTCTCTGCCGTGGAGACTACAGTGGTGGCTCTCGTTTCCCATCGACACCTAAGAACAGAGGGTCAGACACAGGGTAAATTGGATTCAGACACACCCATGTGTGATGTTCCATTGATTCCCGGCCTGTTTGTAATCACACCTTTAGATACAAATTCAAATAAAAATCTGAGATAACATGAGGCAACACACTCACATTGTGAGCAATTACTATCAATGTCATTTGTGACTGACCACCTTGATTCGGTCTTATGCAGCAAAATTTGAAATTGTGTTTTTTACAGTGGATTCAAGCAGAGACACAGAGCTACAAAATGGTATATCATACACTGTATTTGATGAACAATGGGAAAGTAATTCTGCTTTGAAAGTTGATAAACTTGTAACCTCACTTTTGAGTGATGGCCTTATTTTTGGTACCTACTGGAGAGCTCTTCTTTGTCTACACCCATTCAGAATCGTTCACACCCTCTTAAGCTTTAGTTCCACCAATCACTTTAAGGGTTGATCCGAGCGTTCTGTCCTAACATCAGCAGTCAAGCACCCAAGCAAACTAGCTAACAGTTGTCGCAGTGACATTCTATTAAAATGGACACTTGCATAGTGGAGTCTTTTTTAGCTAGCTAGCTAAACAATTAACCATAATCACAACTCATGACATTACTACCTGCATGAATCTGCAGGAAGCCAACAAACTAGGTTCAATGTTAGCTAGCTAACATTAGGCTATAACTAGCCAAGCAAATGACTATGAGAATAATATGATCATACACGTAACGTTAGCTAGTGAGTCAGCCAGCTAATGTTAGCTTAAACTTAATTAAATTAAAATTACTTTGTCAAAATGAGAAATGTGTAATATTTGAAAATGAAGCTAGCTAGACTATCTTACCAGTATACATCATGGTTGGATGCTCCTCCCTGTCACGGATGCCATGGTTGCCCTTAGTTTGAAGATGTAATCCAGAGAAAGGTGTTTCTCCATCTCCTCAGCTATCTTACTCTAATTCCACAACTCGGTCCTCCACAAAGTATTAGCAACACTTATGCAGTTCTACTAAGAAGTTAAATATATATACAGTGGGGCAAAAAAAGTATTTAGTCAGCCACCAATTGTGCAAGTTCTCCCACTTAAAAAGATGAGAAGCCTGTAATTTTCATCATAGGTACACTTCAACTATGAGACAAAATGAGAAAGAAATCCAGAAAATCACATTGTAGGATTTTTAATGAATTTATTTGCAAATTATGGTGGAAAATAAGTATTTGGTCACCTACAAACAAGCAAGATTTCTGGCTCTCACAGACCTGTAACTTCTTCTTTAAGAGGCTCCTCTGTCCTCCACTCGTTACCTGTATTAATGGCACCTGTTTGAACTTGTTATCAGTATAAAATACACCTGTCCACAACCTCAAACAGTCACACTCCAAACTCCACTAAGTTCAGATGACTGACGTGCCCAAAGTAAACTGCCTGTTACTCAGGCCCAGAAGCGAGGATATGCATATAATTGGTAGCATTGGATAGCAAACACTCTGAAGTTTATAAAACTGTTATGTCATGTCTGTGAGTATAACAGAACTGATATGGCAGGCGAAAAACCGAGGAGAACCCATCCAGATCTTTTTTTTTTTTAGGTCACAGGCCATTCCAATGCTTGTCTATGGGATATTCAAAGGAATTCCTCCCAGATTGTAGCTCCTATGGCTTCCACTAGATGTCAACAGTCTTTAGAAAGGGTTTCAGGCTTGTTTTATGAAAAATGAACTAGTAGTTGTTTTTCAAGATGTCTCTCATTAGGACTGTAGTCTTGTGGCACGCGTGAATGAGGGCACACACTTCGTTATTTATCTCCGGTATTGAACATACTACAATCCGTCTTAAATTGTATCATTTGTTTACATATTAGGGTACCTGCAGATTGATTAGAAACGTTGTTTGACTTGTTTGGATGAAGTTAACCAGTAACTTTTGGGATTCCTTTGTCTGCATGTTGAACGAGTGGAACAGGTGGATTACTGAATCAAACGCGCCAACTAAACGGACATTTTTGGGATATAAAGAAGGACTTTATCAAACAAAATGACCATTTGTTGTGTAGCTGGGACCCTTGGGATTGCAAACAGAGGAAGATCTTCAAAGGTATAATTTATATTTATTTTCTTGCTATTTCTAATTTTTGTGAAGCCTCTGCTGGTTTGAAAAATGTTTTTAATGCTGGTGTATGCGGGGCATCCCACCTAGCACAAAGAGGTTTTAAAGCCGTGATAGGCAGGATTACCTACAAATACTAACCAGCTCAAATAGACAGAAGCGTGCTATATGGCAGGCCAATCTGAACTCGTCTCTTGGCATGTCCAGCCCATTCATTATCTCAGCCAATCATGGCTAGCGGGAAAGTTACTGGCTTTTTCCGTGGCTAAACCAAGTAGGCTCGTAATTTAACAATTTTATTTGTATTTACAAATGGGATACATGTTTTTTTTAATTGAAATTTCACATTTCAGAAGGCATTTCTGCCACCAAAATGTTTGATAAAAAAAAAAGATAGATTACGTTCAAATGTGTCTCGTGTGAAGTAGTGACCCGTGACATACACCTAGTTTCCTGAAACGGGTCACATTTGCACAAGTTGTGCTGTTTGGAGACCATGGGAAGTCCTAGGCGTGATGTGTTTAGTTATGTCTGTCACACCCTGATCTGTTTCACCTGTTTTTGTGCTTGTCTCCACCCCCTCCAGATGTCGCAATCTTCCTCATTATCCCCAGTGTATTTATACCTGTGTTCTCTGTTCGTCTGTTGCCAGTTCGTCTTGTCAGGTCTTACCAGCGTGTTTGCCTGTCTCCCTGCCTTTTCAAATTCTGTTTCCTAGTTTACCCGGTTCTGACCATTTTGCCTGCCCTGACTCCAAGCCTGCCTGCCCTGACCCCAAGCCTGCCTGCCCTGACCCCAAGCCTGCCTGCCGTTCTGTACCTGCCTGACTCTGACCCGTTTATGAACCTCTGCCTGTCCTGACCCCAAGCCTGCCTGCCGTTCTGTACCTGCCTGACTCTGCCCCTCCGGGTGGCATCCCACAAACTTTCCCCCTGCTTTATAGGCCCTTTCCCCATCGCCAAGACCATTATCCCCTCTGCTGTCCGTCTTCTGTTACCCCGTACCCTCCGTATTCCTCCCACTTTTCATGTGTCTAGTTTTAAACCTATGTCTCACAGCCCTTTGTCTCCTGTTTTGTAGGGAGGTTGTTGCAAACAGCAGATGGGGCAAGAGTACACACTAATACCCCCCATCTGTGTTGGTGATGAGGCCAGCAAGAACCATCCATTCATCACAGGTATTGTAAAACATGGGAACTTATCTAGAAAGACCATCATAAACAAGAACATGACTTAGATTAGATTTCGTTACATAGCCTCAATCAGTGATAACTTTAGCTTGTCCTATTTACTGTAAACTTATCCTCGACCTGACTTTATGTAATAACATATTTTGTTAAAAAGAAATCATCACTAAAATCAAAATCAACACTAAATTATTGGTTGGCAGCCAATTTTAAATGTATTTTTTCAGGAATGGCAAGTCAATGGCACTGTGTGTTAACACAATAGCCAAGACTCTCAACACTTAATAATAACAAGCACACTTTTATTGCACTTCTGAGTTGTGTTCCAGGAAAGCTTTTTTTTTACTGCATCTTACATCGTTGGCACTGTCTGCTATAGAACTCTTGTAATTTTCAATCAAATGTATTGATAGCTACAGCCATTCATGAAAACTTGGCAAAGGCCATTGAGCACATTTGTCTCTTAAACTTGGAGCTGCTCTTCTGGGAATGGTATATCCACATGTGTTTCTTTCCATGACATTCCCCCTCTCTTCTTAACAAGCCCACAGAGACATATAAAGCCCTCGGTGTGGACTCCGTGTGGACACAGGGTGGACTCTGCGACCAACACAGCTCCAGCTCTTTCATCCTGCATTGCTGCAGAGGATCTCACCGCAATGCAAAACAACATAGAACCAAACCAATCAGAGTGGATCCAATGATTCAAGTATTAGATGGGATCCTACATGAATGTATTTTGATTGTTAGACTAAAAGCTAGTCAAGGCTCTGAGTGGATTAAATACATATATGTGATGTTCAACCTAAAGACATGTCAGTTGACAACAGTGTAATTGTGAATTCAAAGAGTCCAATCAGTCACCTCTTCTATTTGATGCTCCTCAGTGTATATAATTAATGCAATGTGATACAAAAGCATTGAGAGAAATATAATGATGAAAATAAACATAGGGATGGTGGTATTTGTTTTGAAGTATGAATCTGTTAGAAATGGGTTTCTGACAAACAAACAAATGCCAGGCTTTCCTTGAGCTTCTTAGGGGATCATGAGGCTTAGGAATAAACAATGACACAAATCTTAAAAGGAAAAGACAAATCCCTTCTATGGCATGTGCTCTCACCATCACCATCAGCTTGAAAGAGCTGTTTCAAATGGGGGAATAAACATATGTCTCTGGATTTGAAGAGGAATTACTCAGATAGAAATGAAATACCTATTCAATTCTAATATATCTGTAACTTGTAAACCTAGTGCTCGAATAACATCCCCACCCCGTTTTCACCGTTTTCTGAACATTGCTGTCTTTAACTTATTTAAAATACATTGTCATACTTTAAATTCTACCTAACAGTAGGGATGAGTGGGCTAAGTTGAGCCACCCTTTGTTTCTGGGAAACCCTACATAAAATGTATAATTTGACCAAATATTTAGGAAGAGGTCATCATTTCATGGAGTCTGTGAAGGAAGGAACCACATGGAAAAAGTGAGTGGTAAGCAAGTTACTGTAGGTCCAAAAAACAGGTTCTCACCAAGGCCCCGATTCCGACCGAGTTAAGTGCACATAATTGGAACTTAATGCCATTTTTATGCCCTTTTCTCTCTATGACCTTGACCTTAAGCATGAGAATAGCATGCTATTCAGCCCCTTTTTGTTCGGGGTTGGAGAGCTAAGAAATGAACGTGTGGGATTGTAAATACACACAGCAATTGTTTTGATGATTTTTCCTTATGATCCCAGGAAATGTTAAAACCAGCCATATGGAAGCAAACTGAAAGTCATATCGACATCACATGTATTGTGGCCCCTTTTCACAGTGAAATAGGCTATAAATAGCTGTGCCGTTATTCCGAATTTATATTGTGTGCCCTCATAAATTCCGTGGATGAAATTTTAGCTATAGGCTAAACCTGCTGAGTTAATGTATGCACTTTAGAATGCTTTAATTAAAGCCTATGCCCGGGCTTTTATCCATTTCATTTGACAATTTGTGTCATGATAAAAACTTGCCACCAACAGTAATATTCACATACATTTATAATTGTCACTTTAGTGTTCTTCTTCAATTTTGTAGCTTACATTTTGCATAATTCATTCCGTTTACCTTTCGTTCGTATGTCACGTCCATGTAAGTTGTTCCTGGGGGTCACTTATGGAACTCAGACCACACGTAGCAGGTTAAACCTGGAGACTGGCGCACGGTTCACCATGACTGGACCATTGTCATACAGTTCCATGATTTGTGAGAATTAGGGTAGATGTATTCCTTTATTGTTCAAGCCCTATTGTATACTTTTTTCCACCTTCCAATATTTCATGGATTGAACTTGAATGTGACAACTGTCAGGATGAATCAAACCACTGTATTTTTTATTCATCAATGTATTTTGTGCAAAAAAGGCTCTCCACTTTTTTTAATGATTCATACATACTGTTTTACCCCAAAATCTTCAAAAGCATATACTTTTTGTATCTACCAGTTGGTGCTGAAACGGAGACAAAAATGCATAGATGACTTTCTTTCATTGATCCTTATACATTGGGGCAAAAAAGTATTTAGTCAGCCACCAATTGTGCAAGTTCTCCCACTTAAAAAGATGAGAGAGGCCTGTAATTTTCATCACAGGTACACTTCAACTATGACAGACAAAATGAGGGGAAAAAATCCAGAAAATCACATTGTAGGATTTTTAATGAATTTATTTGCAAATTATGGTGGAAAATAAGTATTCGGTCACCTACAAACAAGCAAAATTTCTGTCTCTCACAGACCTGTAACTTCTTCTTTACAAGGCTCATCTGTCCTCCACTCGTTACCTGTATTAATGGCACCTGTGTGAACTTGTTATCAGTATAAAAGACACCTGTCCACAACCTCAAACAGTCACACTCCAAACTCCACTATGGCCAAGACCAAAGAGCTGTCAAAGGACACCAGAAACAAAATTGTAGACCTGCACCAGGCTGGGAAGACTGAATCTGCAATAGGTCAGCAGCTTGGTTTGAAGAAATAAACTGTGGGAGCAATTATTAGGATATGGAAGACATTTCGGTGAGCAAAAATCCCAGAACCACACGGGGGGACCTAGTGAATGACCTGCAGAGAGCTGGGACCAAAGTAACAAAGCCTACCATCAGTAACACACTACGCCGCCAGGGACTCAAATCCTGCAGTGCCACGACGTGTCCCCCTGCTTAAGCCAGTACATGTACAGGCCCGTCTGAAGTTTGCTAGAGAGCATTTGGATGATCCAGAAGAAGATTGGGAGAAGGTCATATGGTCAGATGAAACCAAAATATAACTTTTTTTTAAACTCAACTCGTCGTGTTTGGAGGACAAAGAATGCTGAGTTGCATCCAAAGAACACCATACCTACTGTGAAGCATGGGGGTGGAAACATCATGCTTTGGGCCTGTTTTTCTGCAAAGGGACCAGGACGACTGATCCGTGTAAAGGAAAGAATGAATGGGGCCATGTATCGTGAGATTTTGAGTGAAAACCTCCTTCCATCAGCAAGGGCATTGAAGATGAAACGTGGCTGGGTCTTTCAGCATGACAATGATCCCAAACACACCGCCCGGGCAACGAAGGAGTGGCTTCGTAAGAAGCATATCAAGGTCCTGGAGTGGCCTAGCCAGTCTCCAGATCTCAACCCCATAGAAAGTCTTTGGAGGGAGGTGAAAGTCTGTGTTGCCCAGCAACAGCCCCAAAACATCACTGCTCTAGAGGAGATCTGCATGGAGGAATGGGCCAAAATACCAGCAACAGTGTGTGAAAACCTTGTGAAGACTTACAGAAAACGTTTGACCTCTGTCATTGCCAACAAAGGGTATATAACAAAGTATTGAGAAACTTTTGTTATTGACCAAATACTTATTTTCCACCCTAATTTGCAAATAAATTCATTAAAAATCCTACAATGTGATTTTCTGGATAATTTTTTTCTCATTTTGTCTGTCATAGTTGAAGTGTACATATGATGACAATTACAGGCCTCTCTCATCTTTTTAAGTGGGAGAACTTGCACAATTGGTGGCTGACTAAATACTTTTTTGCCCCACTGTATTCTGACCCATTCTCTTGATTTATTCTATTGAGTCTCTCGACAAAATTCTAATTGAAGCTGCACAATATTTAAAGGGATGGCTTAAGATAAAACCCTATTGAATGAAAACTCCAAAAGAAAATCTGTTGGCCAGCAAGTGGGAGGGTTTTCAGCAGTTGGATTACATTTATTCAGCGCTCACAAGGAAACCAAGCCTGCAAATCCCGTTACACAGCTTCATAAGTTTAGTGCGAATAACAAACTTGTGAAAAGTGTGGAAGAAAGGTGTGCGTAAGAAAGGCCTAATATCCTAAGTCAGAATCGGGCCCCAAGTCAAATTAATGTATTCTGTTGAATGATTCTTGTATCTAAACCAAAGTAGATACTTTTAAAATTGTTCTATCTATCAGCTGGGCTCTCTATAAGGTTTAATATGAGTTCCTAAACCTAGCGTGGAAGTGGATCCTTGTAGATGTGTAGGCTAAAATAGTTCAAATGTTTGCCTTGGGGTAAGTTGAGCCTATGGTTGAGCCAATGGCAAGTTGAGCATATTGCAGATTTTCTTCCCAGGTGTATTGCAGGGCTGGGATATGAGGTAACACCAGAGCCTATGTTAAAAGGGTTTTTAAAAAGTACTTTAAAGAGTACAAAGTAGAAATAAAGATAGACATGGTTTTAAAAAGGTAGTGGTAATATTTAATTCAGTACAGACATGTGTAGGCGGCTCAATTTACCCCATATCCAAGAGACCACTTTTTTTGGACAAGCTATGTTTTCAAAACTGTAATGATTACATTAATTCTGATTATTTCCAGGGATACACAACATCCTGAAATATATATAGATATCTTTGTTAGAAAGAATACTATATTTCCCTTGACAGAGTGGTACTAAATGTAAAATATGAATCAACTTACCCCACTCTCCCTTATGCAGAGAACTCAGTGGGGGCACTTTGAGTTGTGACTTTCCTCACTCATTGCTCAGGGTTCGTTGTGGCCTGTTAGTGTGTCTTGTATGAATGCACGCGTCCTGCACTGCTTTGAAAGGTGATTGCATGTAGTCTGCTGTGTAAGCTTCTTTGGCTCCAGGCTTGGCTCCAATGATCTGAATAAAAATGTGCTTTTCTCTGGATGGTGCTCTGCTCCCCCCTCTCTCTCTCTCCTTCTCTCTCTCTCTCTCTCTCTCTCTCTCTCCTCTCTCTCGCTCTCCTTCTCCTTTGGACAAAACAATCACTCCGTGCCAGGAGACAAATATTATATTTTACTGTAAAACTTAGATAAGCTTGCATGTGCAAGAATAAATTATTTTAGCACAATTGAATGTATGCCTGTTATGATTTGATCAGAAACACATGTGTGGTGGAATACCTATGATATACACTGAGTGTACAAAACATTAGGAACACCTTTCCATGACATAGACTGACCAGGTGAATCCAGGTGAAAGCTATGCTCCCTTATGGATGTTAAATACACTTCAATCAGTGTAGATGAAAGGGAGAAGGCTGGTTAAAGAAGGATTTTGAGACAATTGAGACATGGATTGTGCATGTGTGCCATTCAGAGGGTGAATTGACAAGACAAACGCTTTAAGTGCCTTTGAATGGGATATGGAGTAGGTGCCAGGTGTAACGGTTTGAGAGTGTCAAGAACTGCAATGCTGCTGGGGTTTTCATGCTCAACAGTTTCCCGTGTGTATCAAGAATGGTCCACAACCCAAAGGACATCCAGCCAACCTGACACAACTGTTGGAGTCAACATGGCCCAGCATCCCTGTGGAACGCTTTCGGCACCTTGTCCATGCCCCCAACAAATTGAAGCTGTTCTGAGGGCAAAAGGGGTGCAACTCAATATTAGGAAGGTGTTCTTAATGTTTTACAGACTCTGTGTATAAAGCAATAGCTGTAAAGTGGAATAATGTAGGAGGTTTATTCTCTTCAATCATAAAACGGATACAAGTAATTTTCTTGAAAAATGTCCCCTTAGCCAGCTGCTACCGTAAAAAAAACGGATTATATTACTGAAGAAAGAGAGATTGGCTCTGTAGAGTACCGGAATTAAATGTCCTCCATCTACATCTTACTGCAGATAATTAATGACATATAACATTCAATACTGGCTTTTGAAAATATATAATTTGATAGTACCGCATCCATTTTAGCAGGTCCCCTCTCCTAACTCACTGAAGGCCTGGTCCCTCCTATCTGAAGGGGTCCAGCTGTGTGTCTTCTTCCCAGTGTATTTTACCAGCGTCATAGCCGAGGCCACACTGCCCTCATAAACACATCCAGATGGGAGTGATTATTTCTCAAGGTGCAGAGATGTGGGACTTGCCAGATCATGCCTCTTTAAGAGTGTTTTGTCACAGTGGCCTGTTTTGACTCATAATGCTTTTGTCTCGTATCGCCGGGGAGAGTCGTCTCCCAGTCATTCGGCGGGAGTGTATCTTTGTCACTTCAAACACGTGGAACGGAGCTTCTCTGTTTGGATCTCTGATAATGAAATGCACCATATCATATGAATAAATAAAGGTTCAATACAAATGAATATCAAATCTCCCCTATTTTAGATAAGTCTTGCGGGTCATAAAAAATGGAATCTGGACACAGTGATGCCCACATTCTGACAGTCGATAACATCATGAATTGATTTTCATCTGAGCATTTTTATAGGTAAATTTGTCCCCAGATTGTGAAACTTAAAGAAGTAATAAACATTATACAGGAGATTATGGGCACTTAGACTGAGATGTGAGTGGATACGAAAATTAGATACAAATGTGTGTGGCGGGGCGGGCTGTCCCAAATCTCACTTTTTCTATGGTCCATGCTATTCAGGGTCCTTAGGTCCCTACCCCATTGAAGTTGAAATGTAAAATGTAATTTAAGGGTTGGAGTTAAGGTTAGGGTTTATGGTAGGGACATTTCACGATAGCGCTAACCCTTTTGCTATTCATTGTACTGATTATACAAACTACAGAGATGGTTCTATTCTGTAAATGAATGTAACTGAGCCAGACCATGCAACATGTCAATAATACAGAGTGTGCTGTACGTGTTGTCCATTTAGCATTCAAGTTTTCATCGATAGACAACATTCAGTGACTGGGAAATTCTAAAAGGTTTTGGAGTAGATGTTTGAAGTGAAATGCTCAATGTACATACAGTAATACGTACAGTGCATCATATTTGTACCCAACAGTATCCTCAAGGATTCACAATGTACTCCAGACTGGGTTACGCAATGAGCACCATCACTCCACAACAAGCTCCTCTCTAAATACCTATCAATTTAATTATGTTGTAGAAATACCACTGGCACTTTTCCCAGACTTCTATGTTCACAATCAGTCACACAAGATCAGGCTTGGCCAACAACTGTTTATTTTCCCAAATACTAAATGGAAGCCTGCGGATATTACGGTTCATTACACTTTGTCTCTGACTTCAAAGGCTCTGCTGGGAATGGATTGAGTCATATTTCCATTGTTTCTATTCAGGAATAGAGGCTGGTTTATCACAGAGAGGAGCTGTTCCACACAGAGATAGAGACAACAAGGAATGTTGATGCATAACAATGGAATATCTCTTATCAGTTTGTCACTTCATAAAAAAACGTTAACATTGCTGGATATGTAATGCAATATGGTGGAGAGCAATGAATCAAACCATACACATTATTTCATTTTGTGGTTTGAAGTTTCAGAAACTATGTATACTCACACGCAGTGTAAAATTATACATGTATTTTCACAAGGACCACAAAATACCACACCTAAAGCAATTTCTAATAACTGAAATATAGAAACCATGCACAAACGTTATGGTAAGGAGAGCACAAGTCTTGAATCATGACAGAGTTTTTAAATCTAGGAAAAAGTCTTGGATGATTTTGAACTGGGTTGTGTTTTTGTTTATATTACTGTGATTTTTCCTGCTATTGGCCAAGCCTCAACATCAGAGAGGAATGCTCTGTACCTACAGACTTCATAAATAAAGATGTGTAGACAAATTATGCATGACGGCCAACACTTGAATGACAGAAATGTGAGCTGTGTATTTAATAGCATGCCGTTTTGACTCTCTGGCAGGATAACAGAGGTATTATTATCGTACTGCCTGCCCAGGCTCCCCAAACAAATTCACACTTGCTAAATTAAATCCTCCATTCAAAACGTGTTTATGGATAGAAAGCAAATACAGATGCAGCATCTTAATTTGACCACCCTATTGTAGGAGAACTTCCCTGCAATGCAGGACATTTTAAACTTGTGTATTTGAGGTTTAAAAAGGCTTCTGAAGTTTGCAGTTTCTACTTTGAAATGTCAGGTTGGATTTTCTCTTATGAAAAATGTAGCAACCACTACGAAAATGTCCATCCACATAATAATTCACATGCCCAGTTGCTGCAGGATTATTTTCCTGCTGTAGCAAACTGGCTCAAATTACCGACATCTGTAGTCTGGTGCAGAAAAGATTCTTGTACATAAGAATCCATGGGTTTCACTCCATCAAGGGGAAAACGAAGGGGAGAAACATCCAAAAACAAGTAATGAGTGTGTTTGCAACACTGCCTGTGGAACACGGAACGAGGGAGAGCTCAGTTTGTTGTTTTGGAAAGTTTGTCGTTTTGATAGTGTATTGGAAAGTTTCTTAGTAGCTAGCTATCTTTTGAGTTTGGATCCCATAGCGCAGTTGTCATCAGTTGCTGGAACTGCTACTCTCTGTCCAGTGATCCTGCCGACCAAGACAGGGTCTGAGGAGCTATTTGGCATAGCAGCTAGCCTAGCTGCTAGCTATCTGCCTATCAAGCTAGCAGGGTTTTCTTGAGGGCTTGAATGCAGCCCGCAACACAGTTAACCATTGACCCAGGTTTGTGGCTGTCTAGATCTGGAACACCAGATGTAGCTTCTATGCAATCTGCCCTGTTTGGAACTGCGAGGAGTAACAGCGTAACCTACATTGCTAGCTACCATGACAAAAACCAAAGCCGGCGGGAGTACCGTTGAGGACAGTGGTGTCTCTCTATCACAGGTAAAGGATCTTTTAACATAACAAAATAGTTCTACAAGCAGTTGTTACAACAACAAGAAAATAGCTTCAAGTGTTTTGTCCAAATACTAGTGTCAACTAATAAAATAATGGACGACCTCACCAGAGAGGTCCAGGACCTGAAGAACAGTTTGCAGTTCTCCCAGGGTCAACTCGATGAGTTTAAACAGGAGATTGGATTCATAACAGGAGATTGGATTCACAACAAGCGTAGCTTTAATTTGCTATCTTGCATGTGTGATTTAATGAAAGTTAGATTTTTATAGTAATTTATTTGAATTTGGCACTCTGCATTTGACAAGGAATTTAAAAACTGTGTGGCAGAAAGAGATGGGCAAAGGAGTGGCAAAGGAGAGGTCTGGCAGCTTATCTGCAAATTGAGAAACTATGTGACTAAACTCAACAAAAAGAAGAAGAAACTGTATTATGAAGCCAAGATCAATGACATAAAGAAAGGGCAGAAAGAATGGGCAGAAAGAGAAATTAAACTCCATCTTTCATCGAATCAGATGGCTTATTCATCACAAAACCATTGGATGTTGCCAATTATTCTAAGGATTCCTTCATTGGCAAAGTGGGCAAACTTAGGCAGGAAATGCAAACAACAAGCAGTGCTCATGCATAAAAAAACAACTAATGAAAGACAAGCATCGCAAGTTTGAATTTTGTAAAGTGATTTTGGGAGAGGTGGAAAAAATATTGTTATCACTCAGTAATGACAAACCTCCTGGCATTGACAACTTAGATCGAAAGCTACTGAGGATGGTAGCTGACTAGATAGCCACTCCTATCTGTCATATCTTTAATCTGAGCCTAGAGGAAAGTCTTTGTCCTTAGGCCTGGAGGGAAGCCAAAATAATTCCGCTACTCAAGAGTGTTAAAGCGGCCTTTACTGGATATGACAGAAGACCGATCAGCTTGCTGCCAGCTTTTAGCAAACTGTTACAAAAAATTGTGTTTGACCAAATACTGTCAGGATTTGGCCAGGGTTGTTCCGGTTTTGGTCAACTAGATGCCCCCATTGTGCTTTTTGACCCTTTTGTTTTCTCTTGTTCCCAGTTATGATTTGCACCTGTGCCTCGTTTCCCTTGAATGTATTTAAACCCTTAGTTTTCCTCAGTTCTTTGCTCTGTGTTTGAATGTTAGCACCCAGACCCAGCGATGCTGTGAACATTTGTTGCTCCAGTTGGACTCTCTTGAGGTACTCTGTTTTTGTTCCCATTTATTTATTTTTGATTATCTTTTGAGGTTTTTTTCTGCTGTACCTACCACCTTGTGGATTTACCTTTTGACTTGGAGGATTACCATTGTTCTCTTGGAATTACTTTTGACGTTGTGGATTTATATTTTTGCCTGAACTTTCCTTTTTACTTTATTAAAACACTGTCTCCAGTACTGCTGTGTCTGCCTCATCTTCTGGTTTCTGCCGACTATTAGTGGCTCAGTTTGCTAAGTGACTGTTTCTCACACCGGAGACCCGAGTTCGTAACCGGGTCCTGACAGAAACACAGAGCCAACTAAATGATCCCAGAGGCAGCCAGTTCCCGAGGACTTTTTTGCCACGCTGTCCCAACACGAGGGGACTGTCCAATGCCACGAAGCCGCTCTGGTTCAGCAAGAGGCCTTAATGGCTAGACATTCTCATCTTCTGTCGGAGATGCTGACTTCCATAAAGCAGATATCTGATCGACAGCTACTCTGCCTTTGCTGAGGAATTCAAGCGAGTGTTTCAAGGTCCTACAAGCTGCCCTGACTCAGCCAAACAGCTCCTGACTCTCCGCCAAGGTTGGCGCAGCGTGACGGACTATGCCATCCAATTCCGCACGGTGGCAGCAGCGAGTGGCTGGAACGACTAGGCGCTCATGATGTGCTTTCTGAAGGGTCTTTCCGACACTATCCATGATGAACTGGCCACTCTGTAACCACCGGACAACCTTGAGTCCCTGATCAAGTTGGCCTTGCGCATAGACCAGCGTCTGAGAGAGCGAGAACTCAACCGTAGACCTCTTGCCCTAGCCCCTATCAGTCCCAGCTCCGAGTCCCAACCTTTATCCTCGCTGGCTCCACCGGAACCCATGCAGATTGGACGCATCTCCCAGGCTGAAAGAGACCGCCGGATGAGGGAGCGATGCTGTCTATATTGCGGCAAACCGGGCCATTTCCGCCCCAGGGAAACGCACTGTCCCGTGCAGACCTGGGGGGACTGTAACGGGAAACATAACCTCCTCCCATCCGTCCAACTCCCGTCTGCTCATTCCAGTCACCCTTTCCTGGGACAACCACAAGCTTCCCCTTCAAGCCTTTGTAGACTCTGGAGCCGCAGGAAACCTCATGGATGGTATCTGGGCGACGGAGAATGGCGTCCCCTCTGAACCTCTAAGGGACCCCATGAGGGTTACTACGTTGGATGGAAGCCCTCTGGGATCTGGACTTGTCACTACCCCCTTGCGACTTTCATTTTCCCAACACCAGGAAGTGATGAACTTTCATCTGATCTCCTGTTCCGAGTTCCCTCTCGTCCTTGGCTACCCCTGGCTTGTGGGCACTGTCAAGCAGTGGGGCCCTACGTGCCAAGCCACTTATATCTTCCCGAGTTCCCCAAGTTCTCCTCCCGAGTCTCTAGAATCCATCGACCTTTCCCGAGTGTTACCATGACCTAAAACCGGTATTTAACAAACAGATGCTACCACCCCATAGACCTTACGATTGCCCCATCGACCTGTTCCGGGCACCTGCCCCCCCCCAGGGGTCAGATCTTTTC
The DNA here is from genome assembly GCF_034236695.1 of Oncorhynchus nerka. Lineage (NCBI taxonomy): Eukaryota > Metazoa > Chordata > Actinopteri > Salmoniformes > Salmonidae > Oncorhynchus > Oncorhynchus nerka. The sequence continues at coordinate 64,274,904 of NC_088398.1, read as the reverse complement.
CCTATCTCCTCCCAAACAAGCTGCTATGGATACCTACATCAAGGACGCTCTGGCAGCAGGCCTCATTCGTCCGTCCACCTCGCCCGCGGGAGCAGGGTTTTTCTTTGTGGCCAAAAAAGACGGTGGATTACGTCCTTGCATCGACTACCGGGGACTCGATGCCATAACCGTCCGTAACCGCTACCCCTTATGGCCACAGCCTTTGAGCTGCTCCAGGAAACCTCTGTCTTCACTAAGCTTGACCTACGGAACGCATACCATCTTGTGCGGGTCAGATCCGGTGACGAGTGGAAGACCGCTTTCAACACACCTACTGGTCACTACGAATACTTGGTGATGCCCTTCGGCCTGACCAACGCCCCTGGCTGTGTTCCAAGCGCTCATAAACGATGTGCTTAGGGATATGCTTAACATCTTCATGTTCGTTTACTTGGATGACATCCTCATCTTTTCGAGCTCCCTTCAAGAACACACAAAGCATGTCAGACAAGTACTCAAGCGCCTCCTAGACAGCCATTTGTACGTTAAGCTGGAAAAATGTGAATTCCATTCCTTCCGAGTACAATTCCTGGGATTTGTAGTGGAACCCGGTCGAGTCCAAATGGACTCCAGGAAGGTAGGGGCGGTAGCGGCTTGGCCCACCCCCAAGTCCGTTAAGGAAGTTCAGCGTTTCCTGGGCTTCACAAACTTTTACCAAGTTCATCAAGAACAGCTTGGTGGCAGCCCCTCTCTCAGCTTTAACCAAGGGTGGCAACGTAAGGTTTCTGTGGGGGAAAGTAGCTGAGACGGCCTTCCAAGGACTCAAGCAGTACATACTCTCTGCTCCCATCCTGACACTACCGACTGCGGATGAACCTTTTGTGGTGGAGGTAGACGCATCAGAGGTAGGTGTTGGAGCTGTCCTGTCTCAGAGGGGTGAAGACCAGAAGCTCCACCCTTGCGCTTTCTTCTCACACCGGCTTACCCCGGCCGAGAGGAACTACGATCTGGGGGATTGTGAACTCCTAGCGGTTAAGATGGCATTGAAGGAATGGAGACACTGGCTCGAGGGGGCTTCTCAACCGTTTCAAGTGCTTATGGACCACATAAATCTGGAGTATATCCAGCAGGCGACGCGGTTGAACTACAGACAAGCTCGATGGTCTCTTTTCTTCAATCCATTCCAGTTTATCCTCACCTATCGGCCCGGGTCGAAGAATCTCAAACCGGACGCCTTGTCCCGGGTCTAAGCTCCTGCCATTCGAGATGACACTAGCATGCCTGTCCTTCCTGCTGCTAAGCTCGTGGCCCCGATCTCGTGGCAAGTTGAGGATACCGTGAGACAAGCTCAAGCTATCGAACCTGGTCCAAAAGGAGGTCCTGCCAATCGGTTGTTTGTCCCCAAGGCAGCGAGGACCCAGGTCCTTCTGTGGGGACATTCCTCTCGCCTCACCTGTCACCCGGGCGTAGGTTGCACCTTGGAGTTCATCCAGCGAAAGTTCTGGTGGCCCACCATAAAAGAAGACGTGGCCACTTTCGTCAAGGCCTGTCCCGTGTGCTGCCAGGGCAATTCTTCTCACCTCCGCCCTCAAGGAAACCTTCACCCTTTACCTATTCCCCACCGACCCTGGTCCCATATCTCGTTGGACTTTATTACTGGCCTTCCTCCGTCCCAGGGTAATACTACTATCCTAGTCATCATTGACAGGTTTTCTAAGGCGGCCAGGTTCGTCCCCCTGACAAAGTTACCTTCTGCCAAGGAAACGGCTGAGTTGGTAATTAACCATGTGTTTCGAGTCTTCGGGATTCCTCAAGATATGGTTTCCGACAGAGGTCCCCAGTTCACCTCAAGGTTTTGGAAGGCCTTCTGCCAACTCATAGGGGCCACTGTCAGTCTGTCTTCACGGTACCACCCGGAGTCCAACAGCCAAACCGAGAGGATGAATCAAGAGCTGGAAACCGCCCTCAGATGTATGGCCTCCAACAACCCGTCCACATGGTCGTCCTTCATTGTTTGGGCCGAATACGTGCACAACACCTTGCACTCCTCCTCCACTGGTATGTCCCCACACGAGAGTCAGTTTGGCTATGCCCCTCCATTGTACCCGGACCAGGAGGCAGAAGTCTGAGTGCTTTCAGCCTTGAATTTTGTCAGACGCTGTCGACTTACGTGGAGGAAGACCCGTCTTAATCTTCTGCGTTCCTCACAGCGGTGCCAGAGTCTGGCTCTTCACAAAACTTACCGCTACGGGTGGAGTCTCGCAAGCTGTCCCAGAAATACATTGGACCCTTTAAGGTTGCCAGGAGAGTGAACCCCGTTACATATCGCCTACACTTACCCAGATCCCTTGAGATTAATCCCACGTTTCACATTTCCTTATTAAAACCTGTTTTTTTTCTCCCCTTGTCCCGGCAGGCAGACCTCCGCCCCGTGTCATCGGAGGCCAGCCGGCTTATACCGTCCATCGGATACTGGATTCCCGCCGGGGCAGGAGATTTGGCAAGGGTTGTTTTGGTCACTAGATGCCCCAATTGTGCTTTTTGACCCTTTTGTTTTCTCTTGTTCCCAGTTATGATTTGCACCTGTGCCTCGATTCCCTTGAATGTATTGAAACCCTTAGTTTTCCTCAGTTCTTTGCTCTGTGTTTGAATGTTAGGCTTTTTTTCTGCTGTACCTACCACCTTGTGGATTTACCTTTTGACTTGGAGGATTACCATTGTTCTCTTGGAATTACTTTTGACGTTGTGGATTTATATTTTGCCTGAACTTTTCTTTTTACTTTATTAAAACAGCGTCTCCAGTACTGCAGTGTCTGCCTCATCTTCTGGGTTCTGCTGACTATTAGTGGCTCAGTTTTCTAAGTGACTGTTTCTCACACCAGAGACTCGAGTTCGTAACCGGGTCCTGACAAATACAATGCTATTTCTATGTAAACAAATTAACAGACTTTCAGCATGGTTGTAGAGAAGGGCACTCAACATGTACTGCACTGACACAAATGGCTGATTGGTTGAAAGAAAATGATAAGAAGATTGGAAGCTGTACTGTTAGATTTCAGTGATATTATTGACCATAACATGTTGACACAATGTATGTGTTATGGCTTTTCAACCTCATGGAGTCAGAGCTATCTAAAAGAACTCAAAGGGTTTTCTTAATGGAAGGTTCTCTAATGTCAAACATGTAAAGTGTGGTACACCGCAGGGCAGCCCTTTAGGCCCTCTACTCTTTTCTAGTTTTACCAATGGCCTGCCACTGGCATTAAACAAAGCATTTGTACATGTATGCCGATGATTCAACCATATACACATGGTTGAATATGCAACCACAGCTAATGAAGTCACTGAAACCCTTAACAAAGAGTTGAAGTCTGTTTTGGAATGGGTGGCCAGTAATAAACGGGTACTGAACATCTCTAAAACTAAGAACATTGTATTTGGTACAAATCACTCCCTAGACCTCAGCCTTTCTAGACCTCAGCTGTATCTGGTAATGAATGGCGTGGCTGAACAAGTTGAGGAGACTAAATTACCTGGTGTTACCTTAGATTGTAAACAGTCATGGTCAAAATGGCTGTAAAGATGGAGAGGTCTGTCCGTAATAAAGAGATTATCTGCTTTTTTGACACCACACTCCAAAAAGCAAGTCCTGCAGGCTCTTGTCTTATCTTGATTATTGTCCAGTTGTGTGGTCAAGTGCTGCAAGGAAAGACCTAGTTAAGCTGCAGCTGGCCCAGAACATACTGGCATGTCTTGCTCTTCATTGTAATCAGAGGGCTGATATACTATGCCAGTCTCTCTTGGCTAAGAGTTGAGGATAGACTGACTGCATCACTTCTCATTTTTATAAGAAACGTTAAATCCCAAGTTGTTTGCATAGTTAACTTACACACAGCTCTGACACACACACTTACCCCATCAGACATGCCACCAGGGGTCTTTTCACAGTCCCCGAATCCAGAACAAATTCAAGAAAGCGTACAGTATTATATAGAGCCTTTATTGCATGGAACTCTGTTCCATCTCATGTTCAAATGAACTTGGTTTAAAACCTGGTAAAAAAACAGATAAACGCCTCCCCTCTTTGACCTAGATAGTTTGTGTGTATGTATTGATATGCAGGCTATGAGTGCCTTTTTTATTGATGTAGTTCTGTCCTTGAACTGTTCTTGTCTATTAATGTTCTGTATTATGTCATGTTTCATGTTTTGTGTGGACCCCAGGAAGAGTAGCTGCTGCTTTTTCAACAGCTAATGGGGATCTTAATAAAATATCAAAAAATACCAAAAAGCTGGGCGGAGTGCGTTTAGTACCAATTCACAGTTACAGGCTGACATACAAATAGAATTCACATTTATTTTCCTCATTAAAGGTTATACGCATCCAGGGTTGTGCCTCTAAATATTGTGGTGGGATTTAAGGAAGCTGAGGAGAAGGAAACCTTACTACCCATGATGACACATCAGTGATGAGGGTTTCCTCTAACAGTGCCTTCCTGTTGCTAGTTCTCCCCACTCATTATTTGTATGTCCTCATCATTGTTTTGGGTGACAGAATAAACATCCAATATGTCTCTAGGTTTTCCATTGACTCTGCATGGTGGGAGACAATGTATAACAGGTATGGTATGTATAGAGCACCTTAAAGGAATATCTGCATGTCTTCGATGTTCTTGCATGAGCATGAAGTTTCCTACCAATGACTAGATGTTGCATGTTACTCCATACACACGCTATTCGCTGGGAAGCCTGTATTGATTTGACCAAACCAGAACTTTTAGTGAACAAGTTCCAAATGGTAGTTAACACTCCAATTGTCAACCTACCACTTGCTGTTACTGTGGACCAAATACGTGGAGGAAACTTCTAGTGTGCGCACTTGTAACACATCCATCACAGAATTATTCATATTTGGCAGAAAGGGGCCCTCGTAAGTGTGAACAGCTATGGCATTCTGACTAAATCCTGCTTAAAAGCTGTTCAGCTCTTTGTTTTTTCCCACACCATTAATGATGTGATGAATGGGCTATGCCAGAAGGGTGCCTGCACCAGAGATGGTCTGTGTTGGAGGAACTGACAGGCCTGCTTCAATGGACAGCTTTCAAGTGGAGCTTGAAGTGGAAAGAGGACTCTGAGTAGATGACGATTGGAGACATGCTGCCCTTCGCGACACCTGTAATATGAGTAATATGTTTCAAATGCCATGCCATTACTACAGCTGTCAATCTCAGTCTGTCTATAGGACTTGGTGTGGAATGAGCTGAATAATATCAAGTGCATTCTCACATTCTCTCTAAGAGGCCTTTCCATGTTCCACAGAAAGCAAAGTCAATACTGCTTGTCCAATAGTCAACAGTTTCCCATGACAACAGAAAAACACAACTATTTCATTCTCTTAGATTTGGCTCCCAAATCCACATATCTTCCCATTTAGTGGTGTCTATCTTGGAGAGGGAGACGGGTAATGGAACGCAGGGAGGGATGGCAGCCCTGAGAATGTCTGTAATGAGAAGCAGACTATGGAGGGGGGGCTCAGTTCATCTGTTGTTATTGTTGTCCACAGGTTTGATTTGGCTTCTCTGTTCTTCCCTGCATGCCCAGAAGCCCATAAATCATTTAAATAGGGAAAAAACTTTCTTAAAACATTCATCAGAACCCATCTATTCAATTACATGATTTAGATCTGAGGTCCACCTGTACGTCGTCAGCAGCTCCTGATGAGAAGAAATACTAACCGTGCCCGTGGCAAAACCTATTGAATATTCCAACCATGTGGACAATGAGTCAATACAAAACAGACTTTGCGAGGCAGATCTTCAAGACAATGATTTCCCTGCTCATATAGAATCAAATCACATATAAGAAATACATAATTGGTAGCTCTATATTGAAAGAACATCATAATACCATTGAGGAATAAGACTGAAAAGGCAGAAATAGATATATAGACAGAAAAAAGTGTGTGTGTGTGTGTGAGAGAGAGAGAGAGAGAGAGAGAGAGAGAGAGAGAGAGAAGACAGGAAAAAAAGACACCTGTTGACACCTGATGAAATAATCATGACTCACTTTGACTCCCATTGGCAAGGAATCAGTTGTTGGGAGGTGTGTCATTCAGTGGTCATCTCTGTCAGTGAATGATCGCACACAATAGGACACGCTCCTCACAACCACAGCAACCACACACACAGCCCCAGGAAAGTCTTCTTTGTAAAAGTTACTTCTGAGAGGAACCTATCCACTGCTAACAAGAGCCAGACACATCAGCCAGAGTGCTGTTCTTGGCAGCCAGCATTGGTTCCTCTATGAAAGACAGACATCGCTGCAAGACCAGCCATATACCACAGGGATTTCAGTACGACCACTGGAGTGGTTAGTTAATAAGATGTTTGGCTTTCCTATTACCTTTACGTATTATGGCTCCCTGATTCTGATTTGGCCTTAATTAAGTTAATCAGTCTAGATTGATGTAGTGTACCGTGCATGGAGTTCAATAGGACTGGGTAATGCAACCCTATGAAAAACCATAACAACTGTGGTGATTCGAATGGGGACCCTGAGGAGGGAATGCGGGGCTGAGGGAATGACAACATTCAGATTTAATTAGCTACATGGAATTATTTGTTTGGGTAGGATCATGTAGGATCAATGTTCCAGCTACCAAAGGCTTCCTCCACATGAGGACCTCAATCCAATCTGCTATTTTCAGGAAATACTTCAGGATCTACTCCCAAGTGCCGTGAAAGTTTAGACAGATTAATACATTTTTAGACCAAGATGACTCCTCTCTACTTTTATTTTTTGTTCAGAAATGTGATGTGATGTAGGCTACATGACAGTCAAAGTACCAAATGAACTTCAGATGAACCTGATCGACCACACCAGTTAGTTGTGGGTGCTCAACAGCTGTGGGAATGTCTCATGTCTGACCACAGCTTCATATGAATGCACTAAAGTACAGTGAACTTTCCTTTTTTACTTTTTTAAATTGAATATTAAAACATACAATCTACCTGCAGTGAAGACGCTCAACATTTACATTACATTCAGTCATCTAACAGACTCCCATCCAGAGTGACCCACAGGAGCAACCAGGGCCAAACGCCCCGCCCAAGGGTACGTTGACAAATCTCCCAAGCTCCCAACCGCCAGGCCACCAACCATCCAAGACCCCCCCCCCCACAGTCCCACGAGAGCTTACCCTTAACCATCCGAGACCTGTCCCCACCCCCCAAGCCACCGTCCCCCAATGCACTAACAACCAACAAAATGAACAAAAGAGAAAGAAAGAGAAAAACAAAGGAAAAAAACAGAAAACAACAATGCAAAAACTAAAGAAAAGGACAACTAAAATCAAAACAGAAAGGCCAACTGTATACGTTTGACTGCATGTAAGGCACTTTCCTTCTAAAACTCTCTGGCTAACTTGGCTCTCAAAGGATGTAGAAGGGTTTTAACAAAGTAGTGTGTATCTGACATTCAAGGCTGAAACTATACCGAATTTCATCAAAGTACAGAAAGTAGTGACTTTGATTTTAAGTATCAATAAGATAAATAATATAGAGTCCATTCCAAACAACCAAAAAGCGATGATGGTGAAATATTGTTAGAGTTGAAAAGGATCTGGGAAGCATTAAGCCTTCGAATACAACATGAAAGGCATTGTCATCAAATTAAAACAACTAGCTATCAAGGAGGTGAAGGATTCCACTTAGGAGAAATCAAAAACATTCTCTTTCCACTGCCAGCCATGCTGACATCAACTTGGTGGGTTGTCAATTAATTTTAATCTAATTACGCAGCTATTTTAAACAGTCTGTTTTGAAACGTGAAATGACACATCTGAGAGATCTCAAGGTTCACATCGGGGGAGCTGATTTGAATCAGTTCCTCCAACCCTAAAATATTTCACTTGTCTTTGGAGCATTGCTGCTTTAAAAGACTTCCCACCCAACGAGGTGGATGATGAGATGAGCTGAGGAGGGGGAGCCATGGTAACATCATAATAACATGATATACTCATAAATGTGAGGCCAGCCAACACTGCCAATACATATAAAACATGAAATAGTCAATCAAATCCAATTCAAAGGGGCAAAATATTAATTTGCTCATCTCATGTGAATCTGAAGGCATAATGTGGCCTGATGAGCTTGAATTAGCTATCTTCCCTGAGGAACCCACTGCGTTATGAAGACCCTACTTCCTGCCCTGATGACCTGAGAAACACACTGAGTTATGGAGACTCTATCTCCTGCCATGATGACTCAATGGTTCATGAGGCATGGAGGATCCCCTCGAAGCCTGGAACTGACATGCTGTTTGGAAGTCAAGATATGAGAAATCTGACATGCAGCTCACCATTGTATCAGCACAAGGATATGAATTAGGTCAACAGCACATGTATTGTGACCTGTTTGATTGTGTCTGTATAAAATTAATTCTCTTCATAAGATAACTCAGACAGCTACCCAATGTAACATTTTCTCCCATGTCGAGGTGATCAGTGTCCAGTGTTGTGAACCCTTACATAAGACCTGACAGTTGAAGTCATGACAACTACAGTGCCTTCAGAAAGTATTCATACCCCTTGACTTAATTCCACATTTTGTTGTGTTGCAGCCTGAATTTAAAATGTATGAAATCTGTTTTTTTTTCTCACTCGTCTACACATAATACCTCACAATGACTAAGGGAAAAAGTGTTTTATACATTTTAGCAAATTTATTGAAAATAAAATACAGACATGTCTAATTTACATAACTATTCAAACCTCTGAGTCAACACATTTAGAATCACCTTTGGCAGTGATTACTGCTGTGAGTCTTTCAGGGTAAGTCTCTAAGAGCTTTGCACACCAACCAAGCTCTGTCAAAGTGGTTGTTGATCATTGTTAAACAACCATTTTCAAGTCTTGCCATAGAATTTTCAAATAGATTTAAGTCAACACTGTAACTTGGCCACTCAGGAACATTCACTGTCTTGTTGGTAAGCAACCCCAGTGTAGAATTGGCCTTGTGTTTTAGGTTATTGTCTTGCTGAGAGGTGAATTAATCTCCCAGTGGCTGATGGAAAGCAGTCTGAACAAGGTTTTCCCCTAGGATTTTGCCTGTACTTAGCTCCATTCTGTTTTTTTATCCTGAAAAACTCAACATTCTTTAACAATTACAAGTATACCCATAACTTTATGCAGCCACCACTATGATTTAAAATATGGAGAGTGGTACTCAGTAATGTGTTGTTGTATTGGATTTGCCCCAAACATAACACTTTCTATTCAGGACAAAAAGTTAATTGCTTTGACACATTTTTAGAATTGCAAACAGGATGCATGTTTTGGAATATTTTTATTCTGTATATGCTTCTTTCTTTCCACTCTGTCATTTAGGTTTGTATTGTGGAGTACAACACTGATCCATCCTCAGTTTTCACTTATCACAGCCATTAAACTGTTTTAAAGTCAAAGTAGGCCTCATGGTAAAATCCCTGACCAGTTTACTTCCTCTCCGGCAACTGAGTTAGGGAGAACGCCTGTATCTTTGTAGTGGCAGTCCTCAACTGACAGCTTCATTAAAGTACTCGCAAAACACCAGTCTCAACGTCAACAGTGAAGTGAAGAGGCCAGCATCCCGGAGTCGCCTCTTCACTGTTGACGCTGAGACTGGTGTTTTGCTGGTACTATTTAATGAAGCTGCCAGTTGAGGACTGTGAGGCGTCTGTTTCTCAAACTCGACACTCTAATGTACTTGTCCTCTTGCTCAGTTGTGCACTGGGGCCTCCTACTCATCTTTCTATTCTGGTTAGAGCCAGTTTGCGCTGTTCTGTGAAGGGAGTAGTACACAGTGTTGTATGAGATCTTCAGTTTCTTGGCAATTTCTTGGCAATTTCTCGCCTCCAGTTCTCAGAACAAGAATAGACTGATGAGTTTCTGATGAAAGTTATTTGTTTCTGGCCATTTTGAGTCTGTAATCGAACCCACAAATACTGATGCTGCAGATACTCAACTAGTCTAAAGAAGGCCGGTTTTCTTGCTTCATTAATCAGAACAACAGTTTTCAGCTGTGCTAACATACAGTTGAAGCCAAAGGTTTACATACACTTAGGTTGGAATCATTAAAAATAGTATTTCAACCACTCCACAGATTTGTTGTTAACTAACTGTCGTTTTGGCAAGACGGTTACGACATCTACTGTGTGCATGACACAAGTCATTTTTCCAACAATTGTTTAAAGAAATATTATTTAACTTATAACTCACTGTAGCACAATTCCGGTGGGTCAGAAGTTTACATACACTAAGTTGACTGTGCCTTTAAACAGCTTGGAAAATTCCAGAAAATGCCGTCATACTGCTAAGGAAGGAGACACGTTCTGTCTCCTAGAGATGGAACGTACTTTGGTGCAAAAAGTGCAAATCAATCCCAGAACAACAGCAAAGTACCGTGTGAAGAGGCTGGAGGAAACAGGTACAAAAGTCTCTATATCCAGAGTAAAACGAGTCCTATATCGACATAACCTGAAAGGCTGCTCAGCAAGGAAGAAGCCACTGCTCCATAAAAAAGCCAGACTACGGATTGCAACTGCACATGGGGACAAAGATCGTACTTTTTGGAGAAATGTCCTCTGGTCTGATGAAAGAAAAATAGAACTGTTTGGTCATAATGACCATCGTTATGTTTGGAGGAAAAAGGGGGAGGCTTGCAAGCCAAAGAACACCATCCCAACCGTGAAGCACGGGGGTGACAGCATCATGTTGTGGTGGTGCTTTGCTGCAGGAGGGACTCGTGCACTTCACAAAATAGATGGCATCAAGAGGAAGGGAAATTATGTGGATATATTGAAGCAACATCTCAAGACATCAGTCAGGAAGTTAAAGCTTGGTCGCAAATAGGTCTTCCAAAGGGACAATGACCCCAAGCATACTTCCAAAGTTGTGGCAAAATGGCTTAAGGACAACAAAGTCAAGGTATTGGAGTGGCCATCACAAAGCCCTGACCTCACTCCCATAGAACATTTGTGGGCAGAACTTAAAAAGCGTGTGCGAGCAAGGAGGCCTACAAACCTGACTCAGTTACACCAGCTCTGTCAGGAGGAATGGGACAAAATTCTAAATTGTGGGAAGTTTGTGGAAGGCTTCCCGAAACGTTTGACCCAAGTTAAACAATTTAAAGGCAATTCTACCAAATACTAATTGAGTGTGTGTAAACTTCTGACCCACTGGGAATGTGATGAAATAAATAAAAGCTGAAATAAATAATTCTCTCTACTATTTTTCTGACATTTCACATTCTTAAAATAAAGTTGTGATCCTAACTGACTTAAGACAGGGAATTTTTACTAGGATTAAATGTCAGGAATTGTGAAAAACTGAGTTTAAATATATTTGGTTATGGTGTATGTAAACTTCAGACTTAAACTGTAATTGCAAAAGGGTTTTCTAATGATCAATTAGCCTTTTAAAATGATAAACTTGGATTAGCTAACCCGACGTGCCATTGGAAAACAGGAGTGATGGTTGCTGATAATGGGCCTCTGTACGCCTACAGATATTCCATTCAAAATCTGCCATTTCCAGCTACAATAGTCATTTACAGCATTAACAATGTCTACACTGTATTTCTGATCAATTTGATGTTATTTTAACGGACAAAACATTTGCTTTTCTTCCAAAAAAAAGTAAATATCTAAGTGACCCCAAACTTTTGAACGGTAGTGTATATACATAAATGTCATATATCAGTTTTCTTTTTGTAATACATTTGCCATAATTTCTAAAAACATGTTTTTGCTTTGTCATTATGGGTTATTGTGTGTAGATTGATGAGGGGGAAAAAACTATTTAATACATTTTAGAATAAGGCTGTAACGCAACTAAATGTGGAAAAAGTCAAGGGGTCTGAATACTTTCCGAATGTACTGTATATGTGCAGGTATATTCATAATTGAAATGTCAAATACAATACTGTTCCTATGTTGCTAATGTTGCTTTAACATGTTTGCCTAGTGCCAATGTTTTCTTATCAGTTATTAACATGAATATTAACAAAATTAAGTATTAAGTGGTTGTGTGGTTTGGCAGTTTGACTTTGCACAGCTGGGATGCAGATGATGATGGGAGATGAAAGCAGCAGAACACATGGGCTCCTATTCTGAAGACTGTACTCTACTCACTCTGAGTTACACTGTAGCAGAATGATACTTTTTCCACCCCTTCTGACACAAACACAAGCCCAATCTTCCTCAGAGCACACCAATAGCCACACAGTATGCTGCTTGATTTTACCACAGTAGATCCAAATTGACCGATACATAGCGAGTTGAAATCAAGTTAGAGAAATGTCCAATCGGAAAACTCCCACTGGGTGGTACTCCCACTGTGTACTTTCCAACCACGCAGGATTAGGAAAAGACCGAAATAGTGATCATCAGCGCTACTGACTTGAACTTCATCAATTTAATGTTTCTCTAAAGTTGACATTAAATACCGTATCTCAGGGACCCAATATGGTTTTATTAACAACATTGTGATGCAATAATGTGACCGTGTGAAAGTAGGGCAGTTGGCAGGATGATACGGGAGGCAGGGCCAGGTCCAACAACTGAGTTTAATGGGCTTCTGAGCCTGCATGTTTATCATTTAATTGACATGCTATTATAGAGTGTTATTACTGTCACTAATATCCAAATAATCCCCCTCCACACCCATGTTTGACATCATGTATTGTTAATGAGAGCCAGCTACCTACAACATCAGAATTTAACTTCATACAAGTATAGAAAAAACATAAAAGCTAGTGCTTTAAACACGTCCAGATTCCTATGCGTGCCATGGGGCAGAACAGCCTGCTCGTTGTGATTACAATCAATGGTGCCTGTGATCATCACGGTGGAAATTAGCTCTCGACTAGGAGCACAAACACACACACACACACGAACGCAAACATGCACGCACAAATGCGTGGATGTGCACTGCCTGGACTAGTAACCAACACACGATCGTTTGCTATAGCATATACACATTCACACATGCACATGGGGCAAGAATCTAGCCACAGACTGGGGATTCCTTTTCTAAACGCTATGGTTTGCCAGAGCCATGGGTTAGCTGCAACATGTCTTATATTTAGAAGTAGCAGTGTGTTGGTACAATATAAAACACATCAACTTACCCTGATTGTGTTTTATTGGAGAAGTCAATCATTTCAGAGGTGCCCTGCCTGTTTCCAAAGGCATTAATAGTTTTAGTGGAGAAAAGTTTTGACATCCACGCTGTTCTTTTGCAGTGTAATCAATTTCATACACCTTCTCTGGTCCTGCCCCCTGTTGGGTTTTCAGAAGGGAAAATGACTTTAGCAGAGGTATAGGCTAACGCACAACAAAGTCTACTTTATGAGTAAAATTGACTTCTGTAGGCATCTTATTACACATAATCGTAAATATGTGACATTAATTTGTCTGTGTTTGAACCAGCTGTGACCTGATCTTTAGCAGACCTTACACATGGAACACCCAATGCCAGGCAGAGCAGACATGGATTGTACATTCTGAAAGACAGACAGACTGCACCAGTCAGGAACAATATGAACCAAATAGAACAACTTTTCTTTCTCTATCTTCCTTAACAGAAACACACTGTTCCTTTAACCAACCAGCTGTTAACTTGTTATGGCTGCAATCCCGTTAACGGGATAATTGTCATCAACAACAGCTGAATTGCATAGTGCCACATTCAATGAATATTACAAAAAATATTTATATTCATGAAATCACAAGTGCAATATAGGAAAACACAGCTTAGCCTTTTGTTAATCCACCTGTCGTGTCTTATTTTGAAAATATGCTTTACAGCGAAAGCAATCCAAGCATTTGTGTAAGTTTATCGATCGCTCAACAAAACATTAGGTACACTTAGCATCAAGTAGCTTGGTCACGAAAATCAGAAAAGCAATCAAATTAATTGTTTACCTTTGATGATCTTCGGATGTTTTCACTCACGATACACAATGTACACAATACATGTTCCTTTTGTTCCATAAAGATTATTTTTATAACCAAAATACCTCCGTTTGTTTGTTCAGAAATTGACAGGAAAGAGAGGTCATGACAACGCAGACAAATTCCAAATAGTTTCCGTAATGTCCACAGAATTATGTCAAACGTTTTTTTATAATCAATCCTCAGGTTGTTTTTAAATTATATAATTTATAATATATCAACCGCAAATGTCTTTATCAGTAGGAGAGGGAAAGGCAATGGCAGCACAAACTCTGTTGCGCGAGCAAAACTCATGCGACCACCTGACACGATGTTATCTTTCTGGCTCATTTTTCAAAATAAAAGCCTGAAACTATGTCTGAAGACTGTTGACACCTTGAGGAAGCGATAGGAAATACATCTGGTTGATATCTCTTTAAATGGAGCAAAGGGAGGCTATGGAACATGGAGTTTTCAAAATAGAAGCCACTTCCTGGTTTGATTTTCCTCAGGGTTTCGCCTGCAATATCAGTTCTGTTATACTCAGAGACAATATTTTGACAGTTTTGGAAACTTTAGAGTGTTTTCTATCCAATACTAATAATAATAATAATACTATGCATATATCAGCAACTGAGACTGAGGAACTGGCCATTTACAACGGGCACCTTTTCATCCAAGCTACTCAATACTGCCCCTGCAGCCATAATAAGTTTTAATACAGTGTATTACCAGTTTCCAGTTGCATGACACGATGCCAGATTCATTATTTGATCAAAAGGAGAGCAGAGAGGAAGAGACGTTCTTGATCCATCAGTCATCTTTCTTATCATTTTGAAGTTATTTTTCATACATTCTAATGACTTATCATTTAAAGAATATATTCCCACAACCAAATCCTTCACCTTACAAGACAACCTCTCATGTACAATGACCTGCTTGACATGATAATGATGTGATTCCTGTGAAACCGATAAGGAGGTTCTAACCATTCTAACATCCTCTGGGTGGATTCCTTCCTCCTGAATCCGACCCCTGACCGGCTCCTTGTCAGAGCCCCCAGCCCGAGTCCCCTGCCCTGCCCTCCCCCTCAACGGCTGCAGTGTCTGTTCTCTGGGGGGACGGTGACCTCTGACCTGCCTCTGAGGCTCCGCTACCATCCAGCTCTCTGTCCGGTCACTGACTTCAGAGGAGAGAAAAGAAACACTAGATCTAAAGTTGCCTCCCTGGCCACTAGTCACTCCTAAAGCTTTAGGCAACCCTTACATGGTGACAAGGGTCAAAGATTCCATGACTCGTGGCTGTAACCTGAGTTTAAATCAAATTACATTTCCATTTACCTAAACTTACTAGTAATGCAGGCTTATAGAGTATACTGTATAAGTAATAAGTATAGTATTTGTATCACATAACTTTCACATAGCATTACACATGATCCTAACTTTCACATAGCATTACACATAGTCCTAACTTTCACATAGCATTACACATAATCCTAATTTTCAAATATCATTACACATAGTCCTAACTTTCACATAGCATTACACATTTCGGAATTAACAGTATGTCCTTTATTGGCAATTTTTGAACGCAACTGTGACAAATGTTTGAAGCGGATATGAGCATACTTAGTTAATAGGCCAATAGGGCCTTCCTAACTTCATTAATTATGATCAAGTCACATTGGTCAATATTTGTTTATTCCCAGGAAGGAGCATTAAAGGGATTAGTTCTAATCCAAGGAAATTATAAACAACTCTAACTCGGCTGGATGATAGTTTTCAAACTGATCTCTTCACTATGTATGCTGTATATTAGTGGAGAAGGATGTTTGGCTAAGAGAAAATCAAATCCAATTTTAATTTGTCACATGCTTCATAAACAGCAGGTATAGTCTAACAGTGAAATGCTTACTTACGGGCCCTTCCCAACAATGTAGAGATGTAAAAATAGAAATAATAGAAAAATAATAACACAAGGAATAAATAGACGATGAGTAACAATACATTGGCTATATACACAGGGTACCAGTACCGAGTCCATGTGCAGGGGTACGAGGTAATTGACGGATATGGATAATGATTTCTAAGTGGAGGCCTTCTTAGTAAACACATAGCCAGATCTCAGTGGACCTCCTGTTTACCTTTGACCCTAAGTCTGAGGAACTCAATGGACCTCTTGTTTACCTTTTGACCTTGAGGAACTCAATGGCAGGTCCTCCTGACATCGTGTGTTTGTAATTTGACAAATTAGGATAGTGGCTGAAATGCGAGAAGTGTTGCTCCCACAAGGAGGTGGATCACCTGTGTGATTATAGAATAGGGTTGCACAACACCGATAACATTCCCAAAATGTTTGTAAAATGTAGCTAGTCTCAACAAAAACCAATACCCTCAACAAGTGTGCTGAGTTCTGAATATGGATCTATCCAAGGGTCAAGGGAATTCAGATAGACATGTATTACAATTTTTTATGTCTTTTCATGTGTCCTTTAGGTTCCATACAGTATTCTGTGTATAACATACTTCTTTTTTGTGATTTTCTGCAGTGACAGAGTGCCTTACAGAAATGAAAACTCTTGAAATCAGAAGGTCATCGAATCCTGGCATGACCACAATACATTCTTAAGCTTACTTCTTAAGTGCCTGGTAATAAGCCCCCTCTTGGTATTTCTGCTAACCCTCTCCACAGACATATTATTTTGTCTTACAGTTGTATAATGTCTGCCAGGCACGTAGTGAAGTCTCTATACGTCCATACGTGTTCTGGTCTTCATTAGACTACAGCTGAGCATCCTCCCGGCCTGACAGAAGGTTTTTCATCTGCACCTCCCCAGCCTGGTCCTGCTCAACCAGAATCTAACCAAAAACACCCCACAGCCCTGGGCAAGGTCAGAGTTCCCACCAGCACGCAACATTACAGCAACATTTGCCTGCTCTAATGGAGAAAGAACAACATTCAAGTTACTTTGCATCAATCTAAGACAATATATTCCAGTCCAACCATTCATAAGCATCCAATGGAAATGGAATTGTTCCAGATGTTTGTGATCTAAAAAGAATACCACGCTCAATCATTGGCAATGGAACTCACATGGGAATAGACATGTGCGTATTCAACTCATTAAGAATACCAATCATAATTGTAACTTGATGAGTGACAATGGGCTCCCGAGCGGCACAGCGGTCTAAGGCACTGCATCTCAGTTCTAGAGGCCACACTACAGACCCTGGTTCGATTCCAGGCTGTATCACAACCAGCCATGATTGGGAGTCCCATAGGGTGGTGCACAATTGGTCCAACGTCGTCCGGGTTTGGCCGGGGTAGGCCACCATTGCAAATAAGATTTGTTCTTAACTGACTTGCAGAGTAAAATAAACAATGAATGGGAAATTACTGTTTAGCAAGAGTCCTATATTAGAGGGCCCCAAATCCAATACTGCAGTGGTGGAAAAAGTACTCAATTGTCATACTTGAGTTAAATTAAAGATGCCTTATTAAAAATGACTCAAGTAAAAGTGAAAGTCACCCCCTAAAATAATGCTACTTGAGTAAAAGTCTAAAAGTATTTGGTTTTAGATATACTTACAGTAAGTATCAAAAAGTAAATGTAATTGCTCAAATATACTTAAGTATCAAAAGTAAAAGTATAAATAATCTCTTATTCCTTATGTCAAGCCAACCAGACAGCATCATTTTTTTTTTACATTTATGTATAGGCAAGGGCACGCTCCAACACTCAGACTTAATTTAAAATAAAGCATTTGTCTTTAGTGAGTCCGCCAGATCAGAGGCAGTGGGGATAAGTCTGTGAATTGAACCATGTCCCTGTGCTGCTAAGCATTCAGTACTTTTGGGTGTCAGGGAAAATGTATGGGGTAAAAAGTACATAATTTTCTTTAGGAATGTAGTGAAGTAAAAGTAAAAGTTGTCTAAAATATAAATAGTAAAGTACAGATACTCCAAAAAACTACTTAAGTAGTACTTTAAGTATAATGACTTAATCTGCAGAATGGGTGCCGAGCTGTCAGAGGAAATGTGTTGGAAATTGTTATTCTCCACTGAAAGGAGTTAGTGTTTGATATACCCCATTTTAATAACCCCCTAAGGTCGATGTCCCTACCCGCATGCAAATCGAATTAGCATAATAAAAACATCCCCATAAACATCAGTCAGTTTGCATTGGATGCATCCAAATGACCTCATCAGCCTATGTCGCACTTCTGCATCTGCGGTGAAAGGTGACAGAGCTACAACGCTGTTTGTCAGACCATGAGACATCCCGAAAATTGGTCTTCTCACAAAATAATCTGTAGGGTCCGCACAGTTTGGCCTACAAATTTTATGACCACTCTGTGCAAAGGTGAGACTCTCACAAACATGTACATGTTGGTTATTTCATCTGAAGGTCCTCCGGTACCAGTTGAAAAAATGAATGGAAGTAAACTATATATACAAAAGTATGTGGACACCCGTTCAAATGAGTGGATTCGGCTATTTCAGCCATACCAGTTGCTGACAGGTGTATAAAATCGAGCACACAGCCAAACTCCATAGACAAACAGTAGGCAGTAGAATGGCTTTACCGTCATAGGATGCCACCTTTCCAACAAGTCAGTTCGTCAAATTTCTGCCATGCTAGAGCTGCCCCGGTCAACTGTAAGTGCGAATATTGTGAAGTGAAAACTTCTAGGAGCAACAAGTGCTCAGTTTTTAAGTGAAGTGTTAGGCCACACACAAGTTCACGGAAAGGTACTGCCGAGTGCACAAAAATCACCTGTCCTCGGTTGTGACACTCACTTTTGATTTAACCAGGCAAGTCAGTTAAGAACAAATTCTTATTTACAATGACGGCCTAGGAACAGTGGGTTAACTGCCTTGTTCAGGGGCAGAACAACAGATTTTTACCTTATCAGCTCAGGGAATCGATCTAGCAACCTTTCGGTTACTGGCCCAATGCTCTAACCCCTAGGCTACCTGCCACCCCCTCACTACTGAGTTCCAAACTGCTTCTGGAAGCAACATCAGCACAATAAATGTCAGTCGGGAGCTTCATGAAATGGGTTTCCATGGCCGCGCAGCCGCACTCAACCCTAAGATCACTATGCGCAATGCCAAGCGTTGGCTGAAGTGGTGTAAAGCTCGCCGCCATTGGACTCTGGAGCAGTGGAAACGCGTTCCCTGGAGTGATGAATCATGCTTCACCATCTGGCAGTTCGACGGACAAATCTGGGTTTGGTGGATGCCAGGAGAACGCTACCTGCCCGAATGCATAGTGCCAACTATAAAGTTTGGTGGAGGAGGAATAATGGTCTGGGGCTATTTTTCATGGTTTGGTCTAGGCCTCTTAGTTCCAGTGAGGGAAATCTTAATGCTACATCATACAATTACATTCTAGATGATTCTGTCCTTCCAACCTTGTGGCAAGTTTGGGGAAGGCCCTTTTCTGTTTCAGCATGATAATGCCCCCGTGCAAAAAGTGAGGTCCATAAAGAAATAGTTTGTCGAGATCGGTGTGGAAGAACTTGACTGGCCTGCAGAGCCCTGACCTCAACTCCATCGAACTCCTTTGGGATGAATTGGAACGTTGACTACGAGCCAGGACTAATCACCCAACATCAGCCCCGACCTCACTAATGCTCTTCTGGGTGAATGGAAGCAAGTCCCCGCAGCAATGTTCCAACATCTAGGGGAAAGCCTTTCCAGAATAGTGGAGGCTGTTATAGCAGCAAAGGGGGGACCAACTCTATATTAATGCCCATGATTGTTTATGAAATGTTCAATGAGCAGGTGTCCACATACTTTTGGTCATGTAGTGTATATATGGAGACAGTTTAATTGCAAAAATATGGGGTTAAATACAAATGTTTAACTGATCTTTCATATATCTCTTAGATATAGGATACACTTCAGAACAAACTTCCTTTTGATATTTTTTGGGACTATCTGTTGTTTCATGTAGTTAATCTGACATTCGATGCGTTTGTGTGGACTATTAGCAGTGAGGCCAAAAATAATCTTTCATCAAATTACTTTTTGATATATTTTTGGGATACTTCAAGGGGTCTTAAAATTCAAAATCTAATAGCTAAATGATCCTTGATTTGACCTTCTTTCAATTCCATATATTTTAGTAGAACCTCCCCCACAGCTTAGACAGGGCGTAGACTCTGATGGGTTAATCAAAAAGACAAATGTCAGCGAACAGAAGGGTAAATATTTGACTGGCCGTGATTATTCAAGCAGCGCAAAAGGATAATATTGTTTACCAAAATATGTTTGAATTGGAAAACAATATCCCCCAGCCTGGAACAACAGGCTTGTAATGTCATACAAAGTGAATAAACTCTCTCCGGGCTTGTAGTGACCGAGACAAAGCTTTTGTGTCCAACAACAAGACTTTTACTTAGTTGTTGCAGTTTTTATTCATTTTATGTCCGTGGACTTGGACTTTAGTGCAGCATGGCTCAAAGGAGATGGGAGGCCTTTGTTTTAAGGTTTTCACATTTGAGTGCTGTGGTATTTGGTGTGTTTGTGGAGAGGACTGTGAAAAGCTGAAAGGGAGCTGGTCTGACTGACGGAGAAAAGAGGCCTTGGCTAAACACTGGACAGGCTCCTGAAGCATAGAGCAGCACAGTGGAGGATTAGCGTCCATGGACAGAGGAACTAATCTCTTGTGATATACTAGAGCTGTACATAAACAACATCCTCAGAGGAGAAAGGCCAGCCACTGCCATAGCCCAGCCACTGACCTCCTGCAGAAAGAGGTTCTGAAGGGGTGTAAGGCAGGGCTCAGAATAATTAGCTAGCTGCTGACTGTAGAAAGTGCTGGGTCTTGACCATTTGGAATTGTGGACATCCTTAGAGGGGCAACGGCCAATCGTCTACAGTCTAGACTTCTAGGGCATCTGTTGGCACAGAGGAAGTGGTTAAAGATACACAGTGCGCACGCACACACAAACTTCTAATCCCTGCCTACATGTTATTATCTACCTCAACAACTCCCGTATCCCTGCACATTGTAAAGGTGGTACTGGCACGGACCCTGTATTTAGCTTCCTCTCTTATTTCTCCTGGTTTAGTTACAATACAATTTTGATCTTGAAAACTGCATTGTTGGGAAGGTCTTGCAAATTAAGAATTTCACTTTGCATGTAACAAATAATACTTGAAACACACACATAGGCATGGCAACGGAGATTGAAGCCCTGGCAATACGCAGTATAAGAATCTTGTAATGTACATGAATCTTGATATACTACAAACAGTAGAATGTTCATACTTTTTGATAATGATATTGCGTTAATAAACAGTAATTGATAATAGCTTGAGGCCATGGCATTATAAAACCCATGTACACAGAACACTTGGCAGTCTGTGGGAGAGCTAATCGACTGTCTGTCAGTTGTGTATATATATTTTTTTTTAATTTGATTTCACGTTTATTTAAACTTTTTTTTTTTTTTTCACCTTTATTTAACCAGGTAGGCTAGTTGAGAACAAGTTCTCATTTGCAACTGCGACCTGGCCAAGATAAAGCATAGCAGTGTGAACAGACAACACAGAGTTACACATGGAGTAAACAATTAACAAGTCAATAACACAGTAGAAAAAAAAAATGGACAGTCGATATACAATGTGTGCAAAAGGCATGAGGAGGTAGGCGAATAATACAATTTTGCAGATTAACACTGGGGTGATAAATGATCAGATGGTCATGTACAGGTAGAGATATTGGTGTGCAAAAGAGCAGAAAAGTAAATAAATAAATAAGAAAACAGTATAAAAACAGTATGGGAATGAGGTAGGTGAAAATGGGTGGGCTATTTACCAATAGACTATGTACAGCTGCAGCGATCGGTTAGCTGCTCGGATAGCTGATGTTTGAAGTTGGTGAGGGAGATAAAAGTCTCCAACTTCAGCGATTTTTGCAGTTCGTTCCAGTCACAGGCAGCAGAGTACTGGAACGAAAGGCGGCCAAATGAGGTGTTGGCTTTAGGGATGATCAGTGAGATACACCTGCTGGAGCGTGTGCTACGGATGGGTGTTGCCATCGTGACCAGTGAACTGAGATAAGGCGGAGCTTTACCTAGCATGGACTTGTAGATGACCTGGAGCCAGTGGGTCTGGCGACGAATATGTAGCGAGGGCCAGCCGACTAGAGCATACAAGTCGCAGTGGTGGGTGGTATAAGGTGCTTTGGTGACAAAACGGATGGCACTATGATAGACTGCATCCAGTTTGCTGAGTAGAGTGTTGGAAGCCATTTTGTAGATGACATCGCCGAAATCGAGGATCGGTAGGATAGTCAGTTTTACTAGGGTAAGCTTGGCGGCGTGAGTGAAGGAGGCTTTGTTGCGGAATAGAAAGCCGACTCTTGATTTGATTTTCGATTGGAGATGTTTGATGTGAGTCTGGAAGGAGAGTTTGCAGTCTAGCCAGACACCTAGGTACTTATAGATGTCCACATATTCAAGGTCGGAACCATCCAGGGTGGTGATGCTAGTCACAACCAGGTAGGCTAGTTGAGAACAAGTTCTCATTTGCAACTGCGACCTGGCCAAGATAAAGCTAAGCAGTGCGACACAGACAACAACACAGTTACATGAAAAGAAAACTAGAATATGTGGTCTAAAACAGCAGTGTAGACATTACTAGGGGCAAAAGGGCTAGCCAAGAGTAACATATTGGGTCATTCAATCCAACATCAGAATGTTCAGACTATGTCAAACTGAACCAGGCCACACTTGGCCAAACCTGTGAGGTGTTTACATGTAAAAAAAAATATATATATATATGTATATATACAGTATCAGTAAAAAGTTTGGACACACCTACTCATTCAATGGTTTTTCTTTATTTTTTGGTGTAGAATAATAGTGAAGACATGAAAACAATGAAATAACACATATGGAATCATGTAGTAACCAAAAAAGTTTAAACAAATCAAAATATACTATATATTTTACATTCTTCAAAGTAGCCACCCTTTGCCTTGATGACAGCTTTACACACTCTTGGCATTCTCTCAACGAGCTTCATGAGGTAGTCACCTGGAATGCAAAGACCAAGTCCATATTGTGGCAAGAACATATACTGCTGCCATCTAGTGGCCAAAACCAAAATTGGAATAATACATTATGGCCTTTCTCTTCCATTTCAAAGATGGTACAAAAAAAATATCTAATATGTTACGCTCTCCTACATTCATTTCACATTTCCACAAACGTCAAAGTGTTTCCTTTCAAATGGTATCAAGAGGCTTCTAAACAGCTTCTACGCCCATAAGACTTTTATTTTTATTTTTACCTTTATTTTACTAGGCAAGTCAGTAAAGAACAAATTCTTATTTTCAATGACGGTCTAGGAACAGTGGGTTAACTGCCTGTTCAGGGGTAGAACGACAGATTTGTACCTTGTCAGCTCAGGGATTCGAACTTGCAACCTTTCGGTTACTAGTCCAACGCTCTAACCACTAGGCTACCCTGCCGGCTCACTGATGTCTTGAGATGTCACTTCAATATATCCACATAATTTTCCTTCCTCACGCTGCCATCTATTTTGTGAAGTGCACCAGTCTCTCCTGCAGCAAAGCACACCCACAACATGATGCTGACAACCCCATGCTTCATGGTTGGGATGGTGTGTTTCGGCAAGCCTCCCGCTTTATCCTCCAAAGATAACGATGGTCATTATGGCCAAACAGTTCTATTTTTGTTTCATCAGACCAGAGGACATTTCTCCAAAAAGTACGATCTTTGTCCCCATGTGCAGTTGCAAATCGTAGTCTGGCTTTTTTATGGTGGTTTTGGAGCAGTGGCTTCTTCCTTGCTGAGCAGCCTTTCAGGTCATGTCGATATAGGACTTGTTTTACTGTGGATATAGAGACTTTTGTACCCGTTTCCTCCAGCATCTTCACAAAGTACTTTGCTGTTGTTCTGGGATTGATTTGCACTTTTTGCACCAAAGTACGTTCCATCTCTAGGAGACAGAACGTGTCTCCTTCCTGAGCAGTATGACGGCTGCGTTGTCCCATGGTGTTTATACTTGCGTACTATTGTTTGTACAGATGAACGTGGTACCTTCAGGCATTTCGAAATTGCTCCCAAGAATGAACCAGACTTGTGGAGGTCTACAATTTTTTTCTAAGGTCTTGGCTGATTTCTTTTGATTTTCCCATGATGTCAAGCAAAGAGGCACTGAGTTTGAAGGTAGGCCTTGAAATACATCCACAGGTACACCTGCAATTGACTCAAATTATGTCAATTAGCCTATCAGAAGCGTCCAAAGCCATGACATAATTTTCCAAGCTGTTTAAAGGCACAGTCAATTTAGTGTATGCAAACTTCTGACCCACTGGAATTGTGATACAGTGAATTATAAGTGAAACAATGAAACAATCTGTCTGGTCGCTTTCATGTACGGTGTTCTCACACACCAGCCTTTATTTACTCGCAATAATGGCATATTGGAAAGGTGAAGGGATTGAGAAAATATGGATTTAAAGCTGTTCAAATACTAACAGTACACTTGAATTAACTGGCAGGGCACAATACTGTCGTCTAAAGGAGAGTATTATGTCCAGGCCATCAAACTCTAGGCATGGCTTGCTGGTAAGCTCTGAATGACCTGTTTATTTGGACTGTTTGAGTGCATGTCTCAAGCTCCTGGGTAGATCAGTGAATATGCTGTGTTGGAGTCTGGCATTATGGAATACACAGCCAACATAAGCACCAGCATCTGCCAAATAGTCTAATGTTTAGAGAATATACTCTATTTCATATTGACTAATTTCTCATAGTAATTTCAAATAAGCAGGAAAAGCATAAGGAATAGGTTAAGGATTATTTTATTACTTAACAGTTTCTACAGTTTCTACCATGGAAAAATAACATGTAACATGAGACTATATTTACAATTCCATTTTTACAAAATGTCTTTACAAGATGTTTTGCCGGATCAAAAACTCGACTAAAACACACACACACACACACAGACATAAATAAATAGACATTCACTGACTGTTCCACAACAAATATTTCTACAGCCAATAACATACAATTCCATCATTTCCACAGTTATAATTTCATTAATAAGCATGACATATTATTCCCCATATAATTCTCTGTTAATGAAATATTGCTAACATATTAGAGGTAACACAGATGTATTTATGCAGACACAACACTCACGTTTGACATGCAAAACCTTTACAAGCATTCAAGTTGACGCTAGTAATTCATTTACATTTTAAAATCAAATGTACTCAGTGCTTGACTTGGAGGGAAATAGGTGGCGGTACTCATTTTGGGTGCTGATAGTGTCTATATTTAGGTGCAGGAGCTCCACAATACTTTTGAGCTTATATTCTATAAGAGGAACTGGAGCTCAAGCAGTAGAACATTTGAAGTGCCGCTACCTGCCCAAGTCAAGCACTGAATGTACTTCTACATGCAACATACTATGAGAAGTATTCTGGGTTAAACTACACTGGTTTT